>NC_138370.1:135876173-135901622 GCF_054177405.1 Leptonychotes weddellii
TCCCTTAAGATATTTTTACAAATGCGGAGTTGAATATGTCTGTTTCGTTTTGCTTTAAGATGTACACTAAAGATAACCTGGCAGTATTTGTATTATATCAGTCCCTGAGTGTGCTTTTCAAACCAACCAAGAAAAAAATGTCTGTTGTATAAAATGAATTACTTTTCATAGATTGAGCTTTAGTGCTATTTTATTGATGACTGGAGAGTCACTCACTTCTACGTTGAAAAAAAAAAACGCTGAAATTTCTAAAGATAACTATTCTCACCATTTTTATGTTTTATGACTCATATGGCATTTCTCTTTAATTTGTTGTATGAATATATTAAATAAAAGTAATTAATAACAACATGAGAGAGACTGTTTTGTAAAATTGCTATGCACATAACCCAATTTCACAACAGCTTTTTCAATCACTAGGAACTGCTTACTCAGAGGTCATACATGGCATAAGTTAATGTCAAATAGCCTCAAGTGTACTCCTCTTTTCAATCTAATGCTAAAGTCTTTAATCAGGTTTATTTCCTTGAACTCTCCTATCAATTACTATGTGTTTATCACTATCACTACTCCAAGACTTCTTGTTTTGATATAGATCTCTTTATCGAGCTGCTACAATTATACATTTCAAATCATTTGATCAACTTTTAATAAAGTCAATGACTGATAAATCTGACCATTAAAATTAAGGACTTCTATTCATCAAAAGAGAATATCAAAATCAAAGAAAAGCAAGTGTTAAGTCTAAAAATTATGACCCATAAACCAACAAAGGCTCATATTCAGAATATATAAATACTACTATAAATCAATTAGAAAACAACAGTCACCCAGTAGAAAAATGGGAAAATTACTTAAAAGAGCATTTCAAATAGAGAAAATCCAAGTATCAAATAGCATATGAAAAGTGCTTAACTTCACTTGTAATTAGGGGAATTAAAATTAAAATCAGAATGTTATGTACCACTCCACACTCACAAACATTAAATGTCTGACAAAACCAAGTGGTAGAGAAAATGTAGAGTGATATAATGCTGTTGGAGTAGAGAATGATATTTATTTGCAAAACAGTTGGGCCCATTTCCTCAAATTGAATACCTCTAACTGAATACCACTAATTTAACTCTTTGCTTTATAATCTACAGTATTGCATGATTATGTGTGGCAGGTTAAATATATAGAATATTTATAACAGTATTATTCATAATTACCCCAACTGGAAACAAACCAAGTGTTTGGTAGGAGTATGGATTAATAAACTGTGGTATATCTAGGGTGCCTGGGTGGCTCGTTGGGTTAAGCAACTGGCTTTGGCTCAGGTCATGATTCTGGAGTCCCAGGAAGCAGGGAGTCTGCTTCTCCCTCTAACCCTCCCCACTCTCATGTTCTCTCTCTCTCAAATAAATGAATTAAAAAAAAATTAATTGTGGTATATCTATACAATATTGTTACACTGAGAGAAGTGAGAGAAAATAATATGTATATCTATCCTCAATATATGGATGACATTTAGAAACATGATTTTGCCAACTAAAGCCAGAAAAAAAGCAAAACAAAACTGCACATGGGTGGTATGAACGTCTGAATTTACATACATTTAAAAAAATCACTAAATTTTATTATTTATTGATACATAATTACATAAGTATAAGAAGTATAAAGAAAAGCAAAGAAGTAATTATCACAGATGTGAGAGCTGAGGTAACCTTTAGGAAAGAAGAAAGAAATTATGACCAAGAAAACACACATGAGAGCTTTCTAGGGGTACTGGCAATATTTTATTTCCTTATCTAAATAATGGTTACACAAATTAGTTTTATATATTATTTAAGAAATACATTTGTTTCATAGATTTTATGTTATAGTCCATAATAAAAATATTATAGATTGAATGTAAATGTCTCACTCTGAGTAAAATGGGGTGCCATTAGATGGCTAAGAGGAAAGGAATAATATGACTTTCCATTAATTTAAGTAATATTTATTGACCAACTTTAATATTCTAGTTGCTTGTTAAAAGTCCATAGAGAAAACCATCAAAATATCTGCTCTAATGGTACTTACACATGTGTGTGCTTGTGTAACCATAACATAATACATATGTAAGTTACATACTACAAAATTTGTTTGTTACAATTCAAGATAGGATGATTGGGAGTAAATACAAGGTGGGAATTGCAATGTTAAATGGGATGATCACGAAAAGACTTAGCGTGGTAATATGTGAGCAAACACTTGAAAGAAGTGAGGGGAGTTAGACATATGCTCTCTATAGCCAATGCAGACACTAATGCAGAATAGAATAGTGACCCCCTGAAAATATGTTCAAGTCCTAACCCCCAGGAACTATGAATGTGAATTTTTTTAGAAACAGAGTTTTTATGGTAGCAATTAAATTACCAATTTCAAAATGAGATCATCCTGGATTTAGAGTGGGCCCAAATCTAATGACCTTTTTTATAAGAGAAAGGAAAGGAGATTTGGGGCACAGAGATATCAGGATAGGAAACCATGTGAAGATAGAGCAGAGACTATAGTTATGTAGTCCCAAACTGAAATATTCCTGGAATCAACTGAAGCTGGAAGAGGCAAGGAAGGATTTTCCCCTGGAGTCTTCAGTAGAGCTAAGCATCTAGACACCTTAATTGTAGAATTCTGACCTTTACAACCATGAGAGAATTGTTGTTTTAAGCCACCGAGTTTGTGGTATTTTTTTTTTTTAAGATTTATTTATTTATTTGAGAAAATGAGAGAGAGAGAACATGAACGGGGAGGGGGGGAGAAGGAGAGGGAGAGAATCTCAAGAAGATTCCTCGCTAAGTGTGGAGCCTGACATGGGGCTTGATCTCACAACACTGAGATCATGACCTGAGCTGAAACCAAGAGTTGGATGCGCACCCAATTGAGCCACCTAGGCACCTCTTGTGGCAATCTTTTATAGCAGCCCTAAGAAACTAATACAAGCAGCATTTTGGGAATGTTAATGTTATTCTTCACTCGTTTTCTTGATTTTTAAGATTTGCTCATCTCTCTAGATATTGAGGGTGGAAAGCCATTGGCTGTGAAAACCTTATATTTTCACATTAATTTTTTTCTGTATATACCTATTTAATTCAGTAAAATATGAAGTGTGAATACACAGGAATAGTTTCTTGTTTATTTACTTATTTAATGATTGAACATGATTTCATATAAAATTGAAAACTGAAGAAAACATACTGAATTTTTAATTTTTTATAATATAACCCTACAGAGATAATAATTTTGGTATATTCTGTTCCACATGTTATATCCATATATTCAATAAGATGATAGGGAACATAAACTTCTAGTATCTTCCTTTTTATTTTAACTATGAACATTTTATCATACAATTAAGCAATTTATAAAACATGATTTTTAAATGGAAGCATAGTGTTTCATTCTTTGAATATAACATATTTAACTAATCCTCTAATTCTGAAGTTCAGTTTTTTCCCAGCACTTTCCTATTGTAAAAACTACTGTGATGATACCCTTATATATAATCCTGTATATAGTCTTTATCATTTCCATGTAATGAATTGTTAGATTTAGAATTATTCTATCAAAAGATGTGACCCTTTAAAAGATATTGTTCCATTTCATCAAATAGCTGTCTAGGAAGTCTGTATCAACAGAAACCTACCCCAGAAGTAGTGTGTGATGGGGCAGCGTGAAGGGTTTCAAGAATGGCTTTATAGTCTGTTCAAATCCCAACTGTATCACATAGTCTTTCATTTTCAGAAGATAATTGACTATTCATATTTTTTTTTATTTGTAAATTGGGGAAATAATACAACCAATCATGTAGAATGGTTTTGAGGCTTAAGGATAATTTATGTAAAGTATTTTAACTCAATGCCCAGAATATGAGTAATCTCTCAAAAAGGGGGTTCTAGGATATGTCTAAAAAATTGTTGATCTATGCCACATATTACTGCAAGTGCCTCTGACCTGGTTGTCTACTGCCTGGCTCGTGGTTGTACACCACATCTTTGCACAGTATACACTGAGAGTGATATTCTCCTGGAAACTTTTCTAGTTACTATCAAGTTCCACTGCTGCTTCTTGTCTGATAAACTTGCCCAGGTCTCAGCAATACAGCAAATCTCATATTCCATTCCATTGCTACTTCATGTTATTCTTTTCTGCGTGGATCAGGTAATATAGTGCATCCTACCTTTTTTTTTTTTTTTTTTAAAGATTTTGCTTACCTAGTTTAGAGGTGGGGGAAGGGCAGAGGCAAAGAGAGAGGGAAATTCAAGCAAACTCCACGCTGAGCGTGGATCCTGATGCAGGGCTCAATCTCATGACCCTGAAATCATGACCTGAGCTGAAATTAAGAGCCAGACATTCAACTGACTGAGCCACCCAAGTGCCCCTAATCCTACCATTTTCAGAGAATTTTCATATAATTTCTATCCTTTGAATCTAGTAATTTTCACAGAGTAGATACCATTCAGTATTTATTACATGAATAAATATGAGGAAGTATTTTCATATGTTTGGAAAACTATGACTAACGTCTCTTTTTCAATACTGCATGCCATATATGCCAAATAACTAAATATTTTGCATATATAAACATAAGTACTTCATACTACATTGTTAAGAAAAGCTATATTTTTTCTGATAAACACATTATTAATGGAATAAATGTACTAAGGCAAGTAGAAAGCATTCATATTTCTAACAAAAGTCAAAAAAGAGTTTTTCCTACATCCTTGAAACATTTTCCAATAAGGTAGAAAAAGTAATACTTAATTTTAATGACCAAATAATCACCAGGTACTTCCTCAGTTCTTATGGTCTAACCAGGACTGTGTTAGATACCAAACACTAAAATCCAAAAGAAGACAAGACCTTTTCCTACTGTATGAAGACGCTCTAAACCCAAGCACATTAAAAACAAACAAATCCAAAGCAACCTGTTCATTTTCAGTAACAAGTACACAAACTGAAATCTATGTGGTAAACAAAAGAAAAATATTTGTGATTGATTTGAAGGTAATAACAAAGCACATCAAGTATATATAGAAGTATTGACCATTATACATACACTGAAATCTGAGCACAATAATTGCGTTCAGGTTCTCAGCAAAATAAAAGACCCACTTAGCTTTATAAACTCATCACCACAGAATAGTTATCAAAATCTTAAAGCATGGCCCTCATAATTACTAAGATGATACAAAATGAAAGAAAATTAAAGAAAAGAGAACTGAAAAAAAATTATCAAAATCAAAATGGCTTCTATGGAATTTTTTAAAGGGAGTAGAGAGAAGCAAGTGGAAATAAAGCCTTGATAATCTTGAAGTGTATTCTACACAGTCCTCAGTGGAACTATGCCCTAGTTGCATCCAGAATGAACAGCTCATTAACACATTCTTCATGGCTTTCCCTCCCTTGCCTGACTCACTCTCCTCACTCACTCATTTCTGCTCCTCCTCAGTATTAACCTCCAGAAAAGTACTCAAAGGCAGCATCCTCTCCCCCCACATACACAGACAAGAAAATACATTAAATTAATATATGGACACAATAAAAAACTCAAGGAAGATAAGCTTGGAACTCATTCATTCTCTCCTTACCCAAATATGGAAAGCCATATACAAATGACATATACATACATACATAGATATATGTATCTCCATAAACTAAATAGTACCTGGGTATCAGAATTTAGGATTCTTCATTTGCATGCCCTTTCTTCCTACATGTCTTTCTTCTTGAATATCTCTACCCATGCCAATCTGTCTCAATCCAGTCCATTTTTTAAATCCATTCTCAAATGCTATTTTCCTCATCCTGTCAACTGGATGTTAAATACCAACCCTTTGAGTTGTATCTCTTTAGAATACTTATCTTATTCAGCACTGTACTGCAAACTTGCATCATCCATTCATTCAAGAAATATTTATAAAACCTTGACATCTGATAAGGATTAAGCCAGACTATGTGGATTAAAAAGAAGCAAAGCAGACACAACCCAGGTTGTCATGAAATTAATAGATTAATGAGGAAATAGATATTACTGATCATATCATAAATGTCATTTTTGAAGAATATAAATTTTATGGTATTAAGCAGGGGACCAAATTTGTACACGATTACATAATCAGTTCCTTCACATCAAGGACCCTATTTTATTCATCAGCATCAAGCAACTACCATAGTGTCATGTATACAGTAGGTAATCTGTAAGTATTTGAAATTAGTTGAAGAGTTAAGAGACTATCAAGTAAGGTAAGGGACTTACTGCATACAAAAGTATTATTTGCTTTTTTTGCTCCTATCAATGAAAAAATATAGGCAGTTTTGGCTGATCAGTTTAAACGTGTTTTTGCAGTATTTTTGCTGTAAGCTGAGATGGGTTAGCAGAAATAGTTTTTTGATTCTTAAGTTTATTTATGTGTAAATGTGCATTTTGTGTGTGTGCTCCACTTCAAATTTGGTATAGATTTTGCCATTGATTTTTGAGAAATGGGCTATAGGAATTTCTAGTTAAAAAGCTAAACCACATGTGTAATTGAAAATGTTGCAGAGCCTCTACTGTATTCCTCATTAGATCACCCTTTGAATTAAAATTGAGTTTATAGCACTAGGTCAATATCTCCCATACAAGTAATTAGAATTATTTGGGCGAAAGGTCAGAGTTCTAGAGTCCAGATGATATCATCCATCAAAATTATGTTTTCAATTCCTTTTTATGTGTTACTAGAAATATGAGAATCAAATTTTATAATGAGATTTCTACATATTAAAACCAACAGAAAATAACCTGCTAGAAAATACCTTCTCCTGAGACCATTTTTTGTTCATCGACTTTATATTTTCTAAGCTACGATACTGAGAAATGAACATAAGTAATGTATTTCTCCTTGGAGTCTGGAAGGCAGATCACATGGCTATTGCCAGAGCACAATCACAGAGTAGTAAGGGCCTGAACTAATTGTTAATATTGAAAGTTCCAGCATTCCAACTTTATTTGTTGTGAACCAACACTTTTTCCAAGCTGTTAAGGCCCACACTGACACTATGTTAGTGCCATCTCTCATGGTACTTAAAAGGGTATAAAATTTGTGCATTATGGATGAATGTTTCCATGTTACAAAAATTTCCAATGTTCAACTTTATGTTCTCTCCCTGTTGATCCAACCCCCTCTAAATCTATTCCCATGTTTGTATTTGTAAGCTAGATCCTTCAGCTTCTTTATGGAGTCTCTATTCTCCTTCAGCAAGTCAGTGCATCCCTCCACTGCAATACTGGGATTCACACATGCTATTGCTCTGATTGCCAAAGGAGGAGGTAGCAGTAAAAGCTAAGGACAAGCATCGCCTTACAAGTCACATGCCTCACATGAGGCTTCTGCAGAATTGCAAATCAAGGGAGGTCAGTATCTTTTAAGAAGGGAAGTTTAGCCATTTTTGTTGGCACAATGGGTTCAGGAGAATCTGGGATTCTAAGATACTTAACTGTTTCTCTCCAGTCACATGCATCCCAACTCTTAGGGTCTCATTCCTTATTTCCCCCCTGACTTTGGTGTAGAAGAATGCAACATTACCTAAAGTTCTGATACTCTTATAATTACCCTGAGCCTTGTCTGTTCTGTCTAATCATTAATTGTAGGAAATCTGAGAGTTTCCTTAAATGCTGCTAAGAAAACAATCTTTCATATTTTGCTTGAATTGCTGATTAATTACACTGTGCCTCTCATTATTTCTCTTCATTGAACCAATGACTTTAGGTAACTGGCACCCAATTCCACAGTTCTTATAGTCATTATTTCTTGATACTTCTCTAGTAACATATATATTGTGCAAAACAGTATTTTTTTCTTTTTCCTTAAAAAGCATCCCAACCAAACTTCTCACAGCTAAACATTTCAACAATTCCACTGTTACAGCATTCTAGGAGCTAGTGATACTCCACCTTCTACCTGTAATAAGGTCCTTACTGCTGGCTGACTTATTGCTGGCCAACTGACAAATGACCCATATCCTAAATCTCATTTTTTAGTCTGTTTCTAGGACAACTTCTGGTGTCAGCTCTCTTAGACTGATTTTGTTGAGACAATGAAGTAGTTTCTGTGTGAAGAGCTTCATTGGAATAAGCTCTTAGGTAACACACTTGTGAGAAAGGGATGAGTAGAAGGAAAAGCTGACACACAACATGTCAACTGAGGTCTCAGGTGATACATTTTGGGAGTTGTCCAAAACTGAGGCAAGAGAGCCAGGTTTTGAAATCCTATATCAACCAGGTATTTTCTGTGAGCCTTCCATGAAGGAGGCTGTTTCCTATATTGGGGGTATTCCTTATGGGAGCACATCTATGAGCCATCAGCAGGTATAATAATTGGTATAATCCCAATACCTGGAGGGTAAATAAGTTTCCCTATAGAAAGGATATGAACAAGGAGGATAGAGAATGTCTTAATCCATTCATATTGGTATAACACAATACCAGAGACTAGATAGCTTATAAACAACAGAAATTTACTTCTCACAGTTGTGGAGGCTGGAAGTCTAAGATCAGGGTATCAGTCTGGTTGGGTGTGTGCCCTCTCATGTCACAGACTTCCCATATCCTCCAATAGCGGCAAAACCTAGGGAGTTCTGTGTGATCTTTTTCATAAGAGAAGTAATCTCATTCATGAAGGTTCCACCTCATGACATAAGCACTCCCAAAGACCCCATCTTCTATACCAGCATGGCAAAGGAAAAAACAGAGTAAAAAGGCAAGTTATAGAATGGGAGAAGTTATTTGTTGTTGTTGTTGTTTTAAGATTTTATTTATCTATTTGACAGAGAGAAAGAGAGCACAAGCAGGGGGAGCAGCAGATAGAGAGGGAGAAACAGACTCCCCGCTGAACAAGGAGCCCAACATGGGACTCAATCCCAGGACCCCGGGATCATGACCTCAGCCGAAGGCAGACACTTAACTGACTGAGCCACCCAGGCGCCCCTGGGAGAAGGTATTTGTAAACCATTTATCTGGTAGGCAGTAAATCTCCAAAATATGTAAGAAACTCCTACAACTCAATAGTAAAAAAAAACAAATAACCTAATTTAAAAATGGGCAGAGTTTGAATAGACATTTCTCAAGGAAGATATACAAATAGCCAGTAGGTATATGAAAAGATATTCGTCATTAATCATCCAGGAAATACAAAACAAATCAACAATGAGGTATCATCTCACACCTATAAGAATGTCATTTATTAAAAAAGAAAAAGTAACATTGTGTGTCAACATACTCAGAAATAAAAACAACCCACAAATGTTTACAAGAATGTAGAGAAACTGAAACACTTGCACACTGCTGGTGGGGAAAAAATGGTACACTGCAGTATTATTCAAAACAATCAAGATATGGCAACAACATAAACTTCCATTGGTAGATGAACAGATAAAGAAATGTGATGTGAGATATATATATGATGGAATACTTTTTAACCTTTAAAAAGAAGGAATTTCTATAGTAAGCAACAACATGGATGAACTTTAATGACATTATTCCAAGTGAAAAAAGCCAGCCACAGAAAGATAAATACATCAAGATTTTACTTACACGAGGCATCTAAATCATCAAATTCATAGAATCAAAGAGTGGAATGGTGGTTGCCAGGGGCTGGAGGGAGAGGGCAATAGGCCATTTCGAATGGAAAACCATGACAGTCTAGTCAAGCAAGATGAATAAGCTCTAGAAATAGGCTGTACGCTGTTGTACCTACAGTCAACAAAAATGTATTGTATACATGTGAGGCAGACAAGCTAAACTGCCTTAGCCCCATTTTGCAGGCAAGAGTACAAACATCATTCCTATATTTTTATAAGACAGACATCATTTTAAAGTAACTTGATTTCACAACACTTTAGAGTAAAAATGTTGAATTTATTAAATTGATACGTGGTTTCTATGAATTCTCAATTTTCCTAATGAAATTTCCACAATGTTCTCATACTGAAATATTGGCAAAAAATGAAAACTGCTTTTTATTTTACTATTAGGCATCAAAGCCATGGTTAACATTTTAAATATAAGTACTTTCCAGTCAAAGAATGATCAAAAGTATAAAAGACTATTATTATCTTGTGAACACCAAAATGCTGTTCTCTATGTTAAAAAACATTATAGAAAACATCTGAGTTACACAAAGTTACTTGATTCTCTTCTTAATCACCAGCATTGAACATTTGCAATCTAGGAAATACTATTTAATTTTAAATGTTCTGCTATTTTTCTGAAACTGTATTCTTCATGTAAAAATCCAAGCTACTTATTTTTTGAATATTTAGGAGTCCAAATATAACATAGCTACTCAATATTATTTATTGTATAAAGGCATGACATGATATAACTTAACGTGGTATGCTTTTATTTCTTATAAAGAATCACTGTGGACTATTTGCATTCATTTTAGAATATGGATCATATAGAGAAGTAACAAAATATCAAAGTATGGACATATTAGTAAAATTAGTACAGCGTTTTTGAGTTGGATATTATGTGTGGTCTGACACCTCCTTAAAGAGTCATGAAATTAATTAAAATGTATTAGTATGTTTAACTTCACCTCATACTCTTTCCACATATGCTTAAAGATCACTTACCCTTCAACCTCTTCTCGATAACCATTTCAAGTCCTCATTTATGTCAATCTTATCTACTCTTGTGTGACCTCTAATTTCCAACAAGGTACTGCACACTGTCATCCTGAGTCCCATTTCTTGTTTTTAGCTTGTACTCTATTGTTTTTATCCCTTTCTTATTTATTTTTTGTAATTAAAAAGTATTTCTATATTTCTTGACATTTGTCCTTAAATTAGACACTTGTGGTCAATGGGAATGGATTACCAAAGAAATTTTTTTCCTGTCAATGTCATATTTTCTCATGTCCAGGTCCATTTTGGATTAAGTTTATGTGCAGAGTATTTGTATGTTAGACTATAAGATAAGGAGATGATAGACATTTAAATCATTTGTATTTGAAACAATAAATAATCAAACTAACATCTTCCTTCTGGCTCCTCCAGAAATAGATGAAGGCATCTGTTATAGAATATGTTTTATCCTAACGATGGTACCAGCAAGGATATTAAAACATATTCAGTGACATTGTCTGATGAGAGTACACTTGAACAACACTGCACTATATGAAAAACAGCACATGCATTTTGGGGGCACTTTTTATGACATTTTCCTGTACTGCATTTCTTTTCACTTATCATTTAGCAGTTAACAAGAGCAAAGAAAAACAAAATGTTTTATATTATCTATACATAAAATGGTACCCCCGAAAAGAAGACTTTCCTTTGGGATAAAATTCTAATGAGGTCATTAGAACTCATTTTTTGAAAATGGAAAACATGAAAAATTATATATGTATAGGATTATATTTTTTAGAGAGATCATTTACTTACCTGTTATCTCTTAGCTTAATTAAGAAATAATTACACAGTTTTCACAAAGAGGCTTATATTTCAAATACAGGGCATGGGAGACATCTAATGGGTCTAATATAGGTAAAAATACTAAGAAAATTTACTTTCTAAAATAATTTTATTGATATTTTGTGACCTAAATGAATCCACTCCCTTTTCTAAGTGAGTAAAAATGTATATATATTTGCCATTAACGAACAAGTTCAATTTCTTCTCCTGTTTTAGGAAAAAAAAAAAACCCACAGAAATTAATGTGGGGCGCCTGCGTGGCTTGGTCATTAAGCATCTGCCTTTGGCTCAGGTCATGATCCCAAGATCCTGGGCTAGAGCCCTGCATCAGGCTCCCTGCTTGGCAGGAAGCCTTCTTCTCCCTCTCCCACTCCCCCTGCTTGTGTTCCCTCTCCTCTCTCTGTGTCTCTCTCTGTGAAATAAATAAATAAAATCTTTTTTAAAAAAAATAAATTAATGAATATATTTTAGGAAGGGTAAAGCAGGGCATACCTACTAAGTGTGCAAGTCTCTCTCTATATTATTTCATTTAATCTTATCAGAGCTCCAATAATTTGTCACCTATCATTTTTTTCTGATGAGAAAGAAACCAAAAGTCAGGGGGGTTCAGTGGCTTATCCATGATTACATACCATAGAGTGGAAGTCAGATTCAAATATAAAAACTGCTTGACTCCTGCTTTAATGCTTTTCTAAAAAAATATACACCCCAATGATTCACAATGAAACTGTAAATGTTATACTGAGAAAAAAACACGCTAATGGCTATAATTTGAAAACAGTTATATACACTCTTTAATCATAATACAGGGATGATAGAGACAATTCTAAAAATAGAGAAAGGGGTTTCTCATCCAGCAAAATTTGAAGTGTGTTCTATGTCCAAATAGCCCCCTACAGTGATTCCTCAGTGTTTGGCATTCCATCATCAGGATATCATCCTTCATCCAGGAAGACCTTGTTAGAAGGAATATATTCCTTGCAGAACAATATGTGAAGTCTATTACTTAGCCATGTTATGATTTATGAGATTGCTGTCCCCTATGAGATGAGGCACTAATAAAGCCGTGGAATGAGGAAGCACCTACATAAGAGGGATAATCAGAAAAGAGAACTACATGGCATTAAACAGAGTCTTCTGCCTATTCTTCAGGACCTCCTATGCTGTTTCTGTCTAAATGTAAATAAGATGCAGCAGATCCCACCACAACTTACTAACCCTTCCCTTGTAAGAAAACATATACTAATTCTTAGTTTTGGCTCCTACCAACATACCAAAACATAGTAAGTGGTTGGCTAACATGTTTCCCTTACTCAGGAATATCTTCTATACTTCCTGCGATGACTTAAGATAACATTTACCTAGTTAACCTCTTTTTTTTTTTTTTTTTTAGGGTTTTATTTATTTGACAGAGAGAAAGACAGCCAGAGAGGAAACACAAGCAGGGGGAATGGGAGGGGGAGAAGCAGGCTTCCCGCAGAGCAGGGAGCCCGATGCGGGGCTCAATCCCAGGACCCTGGGATCATGACCTGAGCTGAAGGCAGACGCTCAACGACTGAGCCACCCAGGTGCCCCTACCTAGTTAACCTCTTAAAATCTTTAACATATATTCATTGAGGACATTGCTATAAGATGGAGAACAAGAGGACACAAGGAATATAAGAAGGCAAGCACAACATGAGTGCACTGGATACTTATAGAACATGCTCTTTGCTTAACTACTATGAAATATTGCATCTAACCAACCCTCAGAAACTTTGTTCTCAATTTTCCCTCATAACTCATAAACTCTGTCCTCTTTGTGACAAAATGCTGCACAAAACTGTGGAAGAACATTTTCAAATGTTGCTATATATACTTGCTTATGCTAAAGTCAGAAGCTAGGTTCAAATAAGAGGCCTACACTAAAAAGACATGGAAGCCAGATAAAGTGCTATTATGGGGAGGCAGAAAGATGTTGCACGGTACTTGGCAAAAAGTAACCAGATATGAGTAACTATCCTAGATCACAATGCCTGGGGAAACCTCTCGGGATCCAGGAACACACAACATGTTAGCATTTTTCCCAGCAAAATCCTTCACTCTGCTCAAATCTAAAGAGTTAGTGTAGGGGATGGTGTAATAAGGTTCTTGAATATTGGAGCACATCAAATCAGATTCTAACTGATCATCTGGAAACACAGGTGGTTCAAAATTCTAGAGAGACCTTAGAGGAAGCAAATTTGGGACAACTCAAGCAAATTCACAAACTCAAGCAGATATGTTTGAATGCAACCATACTTTCAAATCCTTGAAAGTGTGAAAAATGACTAAAATAGATAATCCAAATTTCCTATTTTATGGGATCCAAACCAAGTCTCCATTTCCTCCAACAATTCATGGAGGTGTTTGGGTGAGAGCTGGGAAGTAAAGAAGCAGCAGATAGAGTTAAAAAGAAATCTAAAAGTACCAAGTCATCTTTAATTCGAGGCTAGACCAATTTTTGTGGTACTAATTTTGACATCAAAACCACTTTTTCTAATTCCACAAAACAAATCTTTATGCTTCCCATGGACCTTCTACTTGTTCATTCACTCTCTTTAGATAATTTGAGACAAAATTTATTATCTTCAGTTAATGTAGGTGAGAAATTTTGGAGTGACTTAGCTGGGTGATTCTGACTCAGGGTCTTTTGATAGGTTGCAGTCAAAACATCAGCTAAGGCTAGTCAGCTTAATCCTGACTGGAGCAAGACGATCTACTTCCAAGGTGACTCACTCACATGGATGAATAATTGATGATGACTATGGGTGGGAGGCCTTAGTTTTTCCCAAACAAGCTGCTTGATTATCTTTGTAACCTGGCAGCTAGCTTTCTCAAAATGAAAATTGCGAGCAAGAACCAGGCAGAGCTGGTTTATAAACTGTTTATAACCTAGCCTTCAAAATCACATTGCATCACCTTTCCCAGATTATGTTCATTAAAAGAGAGTCATTTAATCTAAGTACATTCAAGGGAAGGGAAATAAAACTCCATCTTTTAAAGAGAGGAATATCTTAAAGAGTGGAATATCAAAGAATTTGTGAACAAATTTTAAAACCAGCACATTCACTTATTCAACACTGGGTCTGTCCATTTATACATCCAGCAAACATTAACAAACATTCCATACCTTCAGGCTCTGGAATGAATTTTCTAGAATAGCAACACAACATTGATATTCTCCCCCCTTGCTCAATAAGGAAATGAGAGTTTGCAATGAGAATTAACAGTATTGCCCTTCAATTTGTCTCCCAAATGTAAGATAATCCTGCCCAACAAAAATCCAATTCAACAGTTGATTTGGATTATGTCCTGACATTTTAATACAAAAATTAATAGTTTCTTATGCTCCAATTGTGATCAAGAGATGACCAAACAAGGTAAAAGAACATATATTTGTTAATGGGAATTATAAGAAAAGTCCTTCATGGTCTTCTATTCAAACTTCATGATAATCTTATATTTACATAATTTCCCTCATTTTACAGTAAGCCCTGGAGTCAGATTCTGGAATGTTAAATAATCATAATAACCCATAATCATAAGAATTTAACTAATCTGAAAAAAAGAATTTACCCATTTGAAATCCAACCAAAGTTGGATTCCAAAGTTTATGTTCTTTTCACTTCTCAGTGGACATAGATGGGAAAAAAAAGAAAGTAGGAACCCCTTCAGCCAATAAATTATTTAACCAAATATTTATTTTAAAACATTAGTTCTGACTTACTGAAAGAACTTTTGAAACCAAATCTTGCACTCTACCTTAACTGAGACATTTTTCTAAAAAAATATTATCTGAAACATAAAATGCACATGCACCAACTCTTACCATCCTAAGTATCAATAGATTTTAAGATTTGATGAAATTTATCTGCAATTTATCTCTGAGTAAAGACAGAGATCAAAAATAAAGTCAAGCAGTAAAACAGTAACAGAGATTAAGTGAGGATTGTCTTAAATAGTAAGTTGTACTGAATTCTATTTAATCATCTCTGATCAAATTTTAAAAATCATGGTGGCCCAATATCTTTCTAGTTCTTAGATGATTTTTTAAAAATATTTTATTTATTTATTTGTCAGAGAGAGAGAGCACAAGGAGGGGGGAGCCGCAGGCAGAAGGAGAAGCAGGTTCCCCGCTGAGCAAGGAGCCCGATGTGGGACTCCATCCCAGGACCCTGGGATCATGACCTGAGGCAAAGGCAGACGCCCAACTGACTGAGCCACCAAAGCATCCCTTAGATGATTTTTTTTAAAAGCATGAAGATGTTTCTATGGAGATGGGCCAATTTATCATGGCAAAAGCAGAATTTTAAAAATTTTGCGTAACTGATTAAATCTTTCTATTTGGAAGATGTCTAAATCATTAAGCTATATCCATTTTATTCTATCTTATAATATCCATTCAATCATACTTATGGGAGTGCAATCTCATGTATGTATGCCTAAAATGTATGTGACCAGGTTACTCCAAATGCCACAATCAGGAAAAAAATGGAGTCTCCACACAGTGTTTGTATATTTCTAACAGAGTCTGAATTTGTAGGTTTCCAGAAAATGCAAGCATCTAGGAACATATATGAACACATATGAACATGTAATTCATGTTAAAACAAGTGCCTAAAATTATAAGAATAAAATTAGTAAAAGCGATTCATTGTATTTTCCTTTTAAATTCCTCAGTTTAGACCATTTATCAACTTTTATTTATTAAAACAATGAATGACAGCAAATTTCTCTCCATAGACAATTGGAAAATCATTTTTTTCTTTATGGATATGAAAGCTTTTGTTATTTATTGTCATAGTTAGCATAATAAAGACAATTATTATTTATATTTTAATGCCTTAATGAGATGGATTAATGCACAATAATTGCCAATTGAACAATAACTGCAAAATACAGTTTTTATTTTCTCTTAAACCAACGATCTACTCTAATTCTTGTAACTCATTTCATAGAACAGAGAATATACAGCATTCTGATAGTTTACTGACCTTTACTCTTTCTCCAGAAATCTAAAATATCAGACAAATAACCATTAGAAGTAAACATGTGGAGGAAACCAATGGAAGTAAGCATTCCTTCATATACTATTCATTTATTCATTCATTCTTCACATGTGCCAGGTCATGTAGGAATATTTTTGGTAAGTGTAACATACAGGTGCTCAGTGTTTGGGGGCTTAAAATCTAGGAAAACCCACGTCTCAAAAATTTAAGTAATTTATCAAATATTTACACTAAAGCAGAATTTTGTTTTCCTGAAGCAGCTCTGATTAAAAATAAAAAATATAAAACCTGCTATCAACAAAAGAGAAAAACAGAGGTTACTTAAAAAAAAATAAAAGATACAGAATGTAAACTTTAATTTTTAACCCTGTCATGTGTGAAGGCTACATCAAGATAAACATATCAGATGCTGCAGCAATTTTTAAGTCACAGTTTCTATTAGCTTTAAAATTTCTGGGTCAAAAGACTCTGTGATTATTAGGTAGTGTAAAATATTTTACCTATAGTTATAACTTAATCTTGGGTCTTCTTAACTGAGTACATAACTTTGTGAAATTGAAACTAAGCTGAAGGAAATGTATTGGAAGATAAATGAGGGACAGGGAGGATGATGTATCACATAAATGGCAAAAAGATGAGAACCCAAATTTGGAAACAGATAAGACTCAAGGCAACTACAGGATTTAGAAGGAATAACCGTAATAATGGCCTCAGGGCCACCAATACACCATCCAGATCCTGTCACAATTTTTTTTCTCAATTTCTTTGTCCATTTAGTGACGAATCAAAATCCAAGAATGGAGTATACAATTTGACAATTTTGGAGTGATATGCCTGTCTACTAATTTGGAAAATATTTTTCCTGATCTACACTTTCCAGAAAAACTTAAGTTGGGTTACTCAGTTTACTGAATTATCCATAAGCTTAATAACTATATATTACTGCCTTTTTTAGATGATTCTACCATCTATTTCACCCCTCTGTCTCCTACAGATGTTCCTATAATTCTGTTTTGACCAGGATTAGTCTTTTTTTCCCCCTTAAAATGTCTCCCCAATCTTTGCAACTATATCAATAGATTCTCTGTGTTGACAATTCTTATTATCTCACTATCAACTGCTGCATCCAACCTCTCAGTCTTATTGAATGACAATAAATAACTCTAGAAAATGGTAATGCTCATTGCCACATTATTACTATATGTATGTCACATAATTAAGATTAAAAAGTTATTTAAATATTCTGAAACAAAATATATTTGAGCTTTTTTGTACACTCTGCTTCACTTGATGCCTAATAAAAATGTTTCCATTTCTAAAAGATGAATATACATATAAATCCTCTGCCTCACTGTTCTCTACTTGACTAACATTCCTTTATTTTTCAACTCAGGAACAAATAGATTCTGCAAGAGCAGAGCTGTTTATCAAAGAAGGTCTAAATGAAAGTTGCTGATGAACTACTTGATTAACAGAAATAGCTTAGTTCTAGTTGATATATCCCCAAAACAAATATTCACTTGAATGACTTACAAAAAACTGAATAATAAACAAAAATAATGTATTTTTTTTTTAAAGATTTTATTTAGTTATTTGACAGAGAGAGACACAGTGAGAGCTGGAATACAAGCAGGGGGAGTTGGGGAGGGAGAAGCAGGCTTCCCCACGGAGCAGGGAGCCTGATGCGGGGCTTGATCCCAGGACCCTGGGATCATGACCTGAGCCTAAGGCAGATGCTTAACGACTGAGCCACCCAGGCGCCCCAAATATAATGTATTTCTTAAGAGAAATATTTCACCCAAGGTCACAGTTCTTTGTTTGAATATGAAAGAGGCAACCTTTGGAAAATTCAGGTATTTTACTTTGTTTGCAATACTCATTCATATATTTGCTATTTTTACAGACATACACAATGTTCTAAATTATAAGTGGCCATTAATTTAAGCCAAGTCTAATGTGAAAATTCTACCCAACTTTTTAAAAGACAATTCCTGATGTAAAGGTATTCCAAACTAGTTTTTAAAATGCACAGGAATGAGAAATAATCTCTTGATAATTCTCATAAAACTACCAAAGTTCTTTCCTTAGCTCTTTAAGAAAGCATTACATTGGCAAAGTAAATTAAGGACTTGGCAAATTAAATTAAGAATAACATTGCCTGGGACTGTTTGTTTGGGATGTGCTAATCAACAAACTTGCCATTCTGAATACATGGATCTGGTTTGTAAAAATAAGGTACTTTTTCCAGACCATAGAAATTTCAGTCATAACATTTTTTATATAATCATTCACTCTAAGCCTAGTATGTACAGACTGGGAAACACATATACTTGATTAGACAGAGCAGATGTGAGGATCAATATTCACCCTCATGAGTATGTCCTAAAATTTCCACATCTCAAAGGCTGGTGTGCTCAGATTCACAAAAGTCTAGATTCCCATTCCCAGCTGAAAAGATGTAGGAAGAAGAGCAATAAAAGCAAAATCTCAAATAATCACATAATCATGTTAAGAGAGATTCTCAGTCAGATCTAATCCTGTCAAAACTGGCCAAGAGGAATTAGTCACTTAAAATCATATAAAGTCAGCATCCCTTGAGGTGGGTGAAATAATCTGTACAGATTTTTTTAACCTCTCCTTTTGCCACCCCGATATATGAATAGAGTTTATTAGAATTATCTAAAATTAGAATGCCACAGTTATCTCTTTAACTTCCTTTTTTTCTTAGGAAGTTTTGCAGTTGCACAAAGCTGGGCAGAGAACTTAAAGGAACAGTTAACAGTTGCAGAGAAAATCACTTCAGAGAGGCACCTAGCTTAAAGTCACTGTATTCAATAACCTAGCGTAAAGGTTGGTAGGTCAGAAGTACAGACAGACTGGTAGAATAGCAAATTGGTTAAGTCAATGGATAAATAGATACATACAGATATAAGTATGTAGGTTTGCAATGCTTTTCATATAATACGCAGATATCAATCATCACATCTTCCTCATTATGAAGCAGGAAGAGTGAACACAAAAAATACATTAATTTAAGGACTTATTTAGTACTCATTAATCAAATAAATACTCATTAATTTCTATGCACGTGCAGGGCCTTCTACTAGATAAAGAAATGCAGTGTTGAACCAAAAGCATTAAATGTATTTGTCCATGGACATTACATTTTCATGACAAAAGACTGAGGGATAACAAATGGCACCCAGGCACTTGTGCAAACATACACATCAGGTAGTGAAATAGAGATATTATATATATGATATGCATAAATATAAGTATACTGGGGTATACAATATATAGTTGTATTAGGTATGTTTGTATACGCATATACGTGATACATATGTGCATATGTACAGATACATGTATGTATGTACACATGTGTATTTAATGAATATATACAAGGCATATGTATATCATAATATCCATCAGGTAGTAACAATTCCAGTGATGAAAAATAAAGCAGGTTAAGAGAGATTTTGAGTTTTCTGTGGGCTGGAGGTTTGCTATTTTATACAGAAAAGTCAGAGCAAGCTTTTTGTTGTGATGTGATTCGATCACAGAATTGGGTGGAAGATGTTTCAGATCCTATAGCAGGACTATGTATACGATGTTAAGAGCTTTTGATTTTTGTCCTGAGAAATATAAGAAGTTATTGGAGAGTTCTGAGAAGAAAAATGGCACAGACTGTAGAAGCCTTCTGGCTGCCTCGTGGAGAATAGACCATAGGGGTGAATGTGCTAACAGGGAAATCAATTGGGGACCATTGTGACAAATAGTCCAGCCAAGGGATGCTGGTGACTTGGGGAAGGCAGTAAACCTATGAATTCTGTACCTGTGTATTTTTTTTTAAAGTTCTGAACCTTCACTGTACACTACTGTGGTGTAGCGTATCATTTTACATCATAGGCCTTTCCTTTCTTCCCTGGTTCAAATCTATATACTGAGATATTTCTGCCTCTCTATATAATTCCTTAAATATCTAATGCTGAGATGCATTATCTTTATAAACTATTATATAAATCAAGACATATTTAGCCTATGATATTTTTAATAACATTATTTCTAAATGTTAAATATGTAATAACAGTATGATATTTGGAGGTAGAAATAAAAGAAAAATAAAAATCATATTTAATTCTACCAGACCTAGGCATTAGCACTCTTTTGTTCTATATACATACATATATATGTGAATGATTTTCATCACTATAAATATAGAATGTTATATTCTTATTTCTCACATACATATGTATATATTTATATAAACCTATATATTTTATATAAATATCTATTTTATTAAAAATTATGGTTTGTAATATTTAATTATATATCATTCTTATATTTTTATATTAATTATTTTATTCACTTAATATTTACTGAGTGCCTACTGTAGATAGGGCTATTCTTGGCACTTGGAATACATCAGTCAAAAAAACATAAAAAACAAAAACTCTGCACAGATACAACTTATATTCCCATGCTAGGTAATAGCGGATGAATAATAAACATAGTAAATGAGTACATTGAAACAGTATGTTAGAAGGTAATAAATACCCTGGGAAAAAAAATGGCACTGTATAAAAAGGATTACGATGAGCCTGAAGTAAGATGTAGTGGCCAGAGTTGGCCTCATTGAGAAGGAATTGCTACTTATTTTTTTTCATTATAAAGAGGCATGTGTATCTTTTGTTCATAAACTTATCTAAAACTTGAAATTTTTCTTAGATACATTCTTAGAAAGGGAATTAATGGGTTTAAGAGAAAGACTTTTTTTTTTTTTCTTGATACAGAAAACCTTTATTTTGGCTACTGCATGTAAGCACTGAGCCAGATTTCTGTGTCTAGCCAAAGTTAATTGGGCTACATAAAACTCCAGTTGTGAAAGTACTTGTGGTTCTGTAGTAAAGTTCCATTCCCCAAGGCCACGATGGTGTCAAGGTTGTCCATCTGGAAGGGTAGTGCTCTGTGTTTCCTTGGGTCTTTTGTAATAATTATTGCTGTTTAGACCTGAGATTATTTTTCCATTTGGTTCTCCTTATTTTTTTTTTTTTAAGATTTTATTTATTTATCTGAGACAGAGAGAGCACATGAGAGGGGGGAGGGTCAGAGGGAGAAGAAGGCTCCCCGCCGAGCAGGGAGCCCGATGCGGGACTCGATCCCGGGACTCCAGGATCATGACCTGAGCCGAAGGCAGTCACTTAACCAACTGAGCCACCCAGGCGCCCCCATTTGGTTCTCTTTAAAGCAAAGCTCTTCTCATTTTGTATGTTGGCTAGCATTTGGGTTGCTTTGTTTTATTACAGTCTCTGTACAGCCATGTTTCGATTGGAGGAAGAGAGGGACAAAATGTCCCCACGAGGAGAAAGATTTTTTTAAAACCAACTTATGCACATATCAGCAGAGTTCAAGTTATTATTTGAATGTTTCTTGATAACTATTAATCCTTAATCACTTTAAGTATTTTATTAATATTTACCCGCTTTGTTTTTGGATTGTTAATACTGGCATTTTCATTTGCATTCCTTGAATAATTTTGATGTTCCCCCAAAGGTGTTAAGTATTCCAATTTATTATTTGGTGAAATGACAATTTTGATATTCCTTGCTTGCTTTTCTATCATATTTTATTTTTCTAATTTTGGTGTTCATCTGTATGTCCCCCACCCCTTTTTTTTGCAAGGGGTCTCTAAGAGTAGAATCAAGAATCAAAATTATAAGACTTGATTTTTTTAAACAGTTTTAGGTTTACAACAAAACAGATGGGAAGGTGCAGGGATTTCCCATAAATGTTTCTGTTTGACAGGTATTAAAGTTTCCATCATGGCAGTGGATTCATCCATTTCTCGAAGTTGTATCAGTTTTTGCTTCATGTATTTTAGATGCTGTTATTAGGTACATACTCAATTTCCTTACTCTGAAGTCTGCTGTGTCTGCAATACAGCAACTCCCACTTCCTCTGATTAGTGTTAACATGGTACGTCTTTCATCACTCCTTTATTTTAATTTGTGTCTTTACATTTAAAGAGGATTCTGTGTAGAAAATACACAGCTGATTCTCGCTTTTCAATTCACTCAATCTCTGACTTTGAATTGGTGTATCAGACCACTGATACATAAGGTGACTATTGATATAGATAAATAACTACCGTATTTATTACTGTTTTATTATTTCTCGCCCTTTCTCTTGTTCATATTTTTGTCTTCCATCATTCTTATGCTTTTTGTAGTTTTAATTGAGCATTTTATATGATTCCATTTCCTCTACTTCCTTAGTATATCAATTATATTTCTTTATTTTACAGTTTGGGTTTTTTTTAGTATTTGTCCTAGAGTTTGCCATATACATTTACAAAGAATCCAAGTCCACTTTTAAATAACCTATGCTGCTTCATGGGTAGTGCAAATAACATAATAATAAAATATTCCTAATTCCTCCTTCCTGTCCCTTGCATTATTACTATCACTCATTTCACTTATACATAAGCATAAATATGTGCATAAATACATATATTTGAATACAATCTCACTATTATTATAAACACATTGTTAACTGTTGGGTTAATTAATAAGATAAAGTTTCTCACTTTCACTTATTCCTTCTAGTTTATGACTTACATAATTTTCTTTCTCTTTAAAGAAATTCTTTTAACATTTCTTCCAAGGCAGATGTACTGGCAAAAAAATTCCTTTAATTTTTTTGGGGGGGAAAGTATTTCTCCTTCAATTTTGAAGAATAATTTCAAAGGTACAGAATTCTAGGTTGGTATTTTCTTTTCTCAACCCTTTAAATATTTTACTCAACTCTTCCTGCTTGCATGGTTTCTGAGAAGTCAGACATAAATCTTATCTTTGCCTCTTTATTCATAAGGTTGGTTCTTTTCATTTTTCTTCTTTCATTTTGTTATCTTTGATTTTCTATAGTTTGAGTATAATATGTCTAGGTTTTACTTCATGTAATTTTGAAAATCCACTTTACACTTTTAATAATTTATCTGTAAGTATTTTTTGAGATCATCTAATCTGAAATCTTATTATAGAAAATAATTCAAATGAATTCAAGAAAAACAGTGACTTGTCTAAAGAAAATGACAGAACTAGGGTGGAAAAAAATCGATAATATGTTGATATCTACTCTATTCTGCTTCCCACTAAAAGCCTACGTTTGAAAATAAAGTAGGAAGCATACAGGAAAGTATTACTTTACTTTATTTATCAGAGATGTTAGATAACAATCTCACAAATAGCCAAAGACTCTTTGACAATTCTAGAAGTAAACCTTAATCATCAATCTAAATAATAGTGTATTAAAATAAAAAGCTTGCAATACTATTTCATGTCATTCAGAAAATTGGTTTGATTTTACTGAGATGCATTATGTTTGTACTCATAAATATCAGAGGCATTAGTAGGTCATATCTTCATGAAAAAAACTGAGAAAATATTTTATTTATAGTTGCTAATTTTCAAAATGTAATAGGTAACCAGAATTGTAATTCATCCCTTGATTATATGTAGCCACACATATTCTTCAAGGGATAATGCACATATTATTTGTCTCCTAAAGAGTACTGCATTTCTTTCAGCATAGAGAATATCTGTACATAGTATAAAGCACCTGACATTTGTGTATAAATCCTCTTTGGCTGACTAAATGCTTTTGCTATTCCTGCCATTATTATAAATTGTAAAATTTAATATAGCCTAACATATTTAGCTCAACAAAATGGGGCTTCAATTGATTTTAAAATATATAATTTGTTTGTATTTAATACTAAATCTTCCAGAATTAAAAGTACCACCTTCTTTATTTTCCTTTAAGGTATCAAGTGGTGTCTGCTTTTTGGGTAAAAACATGAACAATAAGCTATTTTCTCAAAATTCTTCATCATGAATATAAGGTCTACCTGCTGAGATAATTTCAGACTGGCATGAAGAATAGAACAGTTACCAGCAAGTCACTTATCTTTCATGATATGTGTTGTAAATATTCTTTGACTTAAGATAATTATGAAATTTAAGGAATGTTCATTTATTTGTGTGGCTCCTTTTAGCAAAGGAGACAAACTTGGAATATAGTTTCCATTTGTAAAAAGAGTAGGAAGTACAGAGAATTTTTGTTTTTTTTAATTTCATTTTTTAAGATTTTATTTATTAATATGACAGAGAGAGAGAGGGCACAAACAGGGGAAGGCAGACTCCCCACTAAACAGAGAGTCCGACATGGGGCTCAATCCCAGGACCCTTAGATCATGACCTGAGCCAGACGCTTAACCTACTGAGCCATCCAAGCATCCCATGAGAATTTTTAGTAAATATTCTTATTCTGAAGAATGAATTGTACTTGTCTCTTCAACAAATGGTGTTGGGAAAATTGGACAGCCACATGCAGAAGAATGAAACTGGACCATTTCCTTACACCACACACAAAAATAGACTCCAAATGGTTGAAAGACCTCAATGTGCGACAGGAGTCCATCAAAATCCTAAAGGAGAACACAAGCAGCGACCCCTTTGAACTCAGCCGCAGCAACTTCTTCCTAGAAACATCGCCAAAGGCAAGGGAAGCAAGGGCAAAAATGAACTATTGGGATTTCATCAAGATAAAAAGCTTTTGCAAAGCAAAGGAAACAGTCAACAAAACCAAAAGACAACCGACAGAATGGGAGAAGATATTTGCAAATGATGTAACAGATAAAGGGCTAGTATCCAAAATCTATAAAGAACTTATCAAACTCAACACCCAAAGAACAAAGAATCCAATCAAGAAGTGGGCAGGGGCGCCTGGGTGGCTCAGTCGTTAAGCGTCTGCCTTCGGCTCAGGTCATGATCCCGGGGTCCTGGGATCGAGTCCCACATCGGGCTCCCGCCTCGGCGGGAAGCCTGCTTTCCCTCTCCCACTCCCGCTGCTTGTGTTCCTACTCTAGCTGTCTCTCTCTCTGTCAAAT
>NC_138370.1:135902122-135927148 GCF_054177405.1 Leptonychotes weddellii
TTCAAGCCCCGCATTGGACTCCACGCTGGGTGTGGAGCCTACTTAAAAAATAAATAAATACATTAAAATAAAATAAAGATATGTTCCAGGGCACCTGGGTGGCTCAGTCAGTTAAGTGTCTGTCTTTAGCTCAGGTCATGATCCCAGGGGACTGGGATTGAGCCCTTCATTGGACTCCCTGCTCAGCAGAGAGTATGCTTCTCCCTTTCTCTCTCCCTCTGGCTCTCCCGCTGCTCGTGCTTAATCTCTCTCTCTCAAATAAATAAATAAAATCTTTAAAAAAGATATGTTCCTAATTTGATGTCTAAATAAATGATGGAGACAGGGAAATTTTGAACCTAAGAAACTGTTGCTATGAAATTGTTTCAATTTGAAAGAAAACTTGGAAAATTTCAGAGAATGTCACCACAGCTTGAACTTTTTCCTGTGATTCTTTAATCATCTAGTCTATTCTATTCTAATGAGTAATGGCTGCATTGTTTCCAATTTCACCTCTGGCAGAATGCTGGGCTAGTTATTATAAAAAATATCTCTGTTTACAATACAATTAGAATATGGATATTCTATAGCACAATTGTACACGTATTGTGACAGGAAAGTGAAGACAATATAAAGAAAAAGGAGGAGGCAGGTAAGAAAAAGGTAGAGACAGAGAAGGAATCTGCAAAGAAGAAAAAAAACAAGGAGAGGATGGAGGAGGGGAGGAGGAGAAGAAAGATGAAGAGAAAAAACATTGATTCAAAATAAGAATGAAGTGAGCAATAAACGAACACTCAATTTGGGACTGTACCCAGGCAGAAATCCTGAAACCCATACCTGCAGCTTCAGAGTATGACAGGTGGCTTAGAATTGGCCATCCAGATGAAAATAAGAATCTAAAGTAACATCACATACCTAAGCATAGCAGCAAAGACATTAAAGAAGCCAGCTATTTAGTCCTCCCTCACACTTACTGAGTTCACTTATTTGGCCTATGCAGAAATTGGACAGCTTTGGTGAATGCCATTGGATTATGAAAACAGGTGGTGACTCCAATTACAGCTGCTGTTCCAGATTTTGTCTCTTTTATCGAGCAAATCAACATAGTCTTAGCACATGGTATGCAGCTAATGAGCTGGCAATGCTTTTTCCTTTATGTCGTTTAGCATAGACTACCAGAAGCAGTTTGGATGGACAGCAGAAACATGTCACAGTGTTACATAGCGCCACGTCAATTCTTTCTCTGTCACCATCCAGACTGGAGTGAATCTGATTGTTTTTTGTTTTAAGATTTTATTTATTTATTTATTTGAAAGAGAGAGAGAATGAGAGAGAGAGAGAGAAAGAGGAGAGAGGCAGAGGGGGAGGGAGAGAATCCCAAGCAGACTCCCCGCTGAGTGTGGAGCCCAACATGGGGCTCAATCTCAAGACCCTGAGATCATGACCTGAGCCTAAAGCAAGACTTGAGTCACCCAGGCAGCCCAAATCTGATTGTTTTATTATTTTACAAGACATCTTGGTTTCATGGATGGTCTCATGCTAAATGAACCTAGTGAAGAGGAAGTAGCAAAAAGTCTTCATATACTGCATGTGTGACAAAAAATGAAATATACCTCACCAAATCCAGACTTCCTTCTCAGTAGAGTTTCTACAGATCCAGTGTTTAAGTCATATTAAGATATCCCTTCATGATGAAAAGGGATGATAACTATGATGAAAACTATGATAATGGTTTCAGAATTTAGTAAACTAACTTAAAAATCATTGGATGTACATTTTAAGTGGATGAATATTGTGATATAAAAATTATACCACAATGAATTTTTTAAAAAATTATCCCCTCAGAGCAAAAGATAAACATTTTGATACCTGTTGCTAAAGAGTTACTGCACTTAATGGGCCTCTATGGAATTTGTAGGTAATATATGTAATGTCATTTCAATATGCTGTGTTGAACCATTTGTAAAGTAGCTCTTAAGGCAACCAGTTTGGGTTGGGACTCAGAACTAGTAACAGTTTTGAAGAGGATTCAAATCACCATACCAGATGTTCTACAGATTGGGCCTATGAACTTGAAGATACAAGTGTCTGTAGCAGATAGTGATGTAATATGGATCCTATGCTAACATCAGTTAAGAAAATCATAGCACAGAGCCTTATGGCATTCTTCTTGAAACACCTATTCTTGGAAAGCCACAGAGAGTTGCTAATGTGCTCCTGCAGAGACTGAGAATCTCACCGTGAAATCCAGAATGACCATGTTGTCATCCATGAACTGAGTGGTTGCTGAGCCATTAAACTGTACAGTTGGGCATACACAGGAACACTTTCTGTTTGAGGTTTAATTACATATGAAAGAGTTTGAATAGACCTTGAGGACACAAATCAGTTCCATAAACAGAACACAGATTCTCAAAGCATTCACCCTTTCTTTATCACTTTTTCCTTTATACATTTATTTGCATATTGCTAAGAATATGTAGGTTGTACTCTACTAACAGTAGCAGCAACAACCCCAGTGGCTTATGATAACAAAGATAAATACCATAAAGTAAGATGATAGAAATAAGACCAAGTATATTATTCATCGAAATAGAGGTAAATGGTCTAAATTCACCATCTTAAAAATGCAGATTTTCATACTGGATATATGAAATAAATAAACCCAGCTAAATGCTTTTCAAAAATTGCATACTACAAACATAAAAACACAGGAAGATTAAAAGAAATGGAAATAAGTTTTTTTTTTAAAGATTTTATTTATTTATTTGACAGAGAAAGAGAGAGCACAAGTAGGCAGAGTGGCAGGCAGAGGGAGAGGGAGAAGCAGGCTCTCTGCTGAGCAGGGAGCCAGACGTGGGGCTCGATCCCAGGACCCCAGGATCATGACCTGAGCCAAAGGCAGCCGCTTAACTGACTGAGCCACCCAGGTGCCCCGAAATAAGTTTTAAAACACAGGATTATATCTACCACCAGGCTAATAATGATAAAACTACTGAGCTTTCATATTAATAGCAGATAAAATATATTATAATTTTTATGTTATTAAAGATGAGGAGAGCCAGTATATAATGATAAAAGTCTCAGCTTTCCAGGAAATTTTAGACATTCTGAACTATTATATTCTGATAATACAACTTAAAAATAAATGATGTAATAATTTATGAAAATGCAATGAAGAATTGACAATTTGCTACCATGATTTCATATTAGAACCTACCTCTCTCACTTAATGTAAATAATATAAACTCCATGAAAGCTAGAGGCTTTTGTCTCTCAGTTCACTACCATATCCTCATTCCTTGTGAAAATGCATCCTTACCTTCTATGATATACAAAAACACATTTAGTATAAACATACTTAATTCAAACACTAGATATGAAAATCAAAATGTCAAAACTTTACAATAAATTATAAAAGAATAGTGTAGAAATGAATAAGATTTTTAAAAAGGTCCTCTAATGAGTGAAAAGATTGATAAACTGATATTAAAAATAAATAAATACATACATACATCAATATAAACTTCTGTTCCACCCATTAGATTGTCACAGGTTATGTGTTATCCAAAATTGTAGTTGATCTAAACATGGTCAGCATCCCAAATGGCAAAATAACCATACAGAGAACAAAATCAAAGAATGCACAAAACCACAATATATTTTAACTTTAGGAGGACTACATACTGGATGCATGCCCTACTCACCTTAATGTAATTTGTAGAATCAGAGAAGAAAATATAAAGGATAAGAGCCATGATAGGGAAGCTGGCTCATAAATGTGGTGTTCAGAGCAATGCCAAAGTAAAACCAGGCCAATCTGGGATTGACAGCTAACTAGGACAACTTTTGTTCTTTGGCATTTTATAGAATGCTCATCCCTTAAGTGTAAATATGTTTAAATGTAAATAACATTGACACTTGGTGAATCTCAAGAAACAGAACAGTGTAAATATTTTACAGTCAACTCTACAATAAGTAATGACTAGCAATATCTAAATGAACATTAATGTTATGTCTAAATTTTTTCCTAGATTACTTTTTTAATAAATGACACATAAAATAGCTTTTGTTTGTTAATATACTTCTAATATGTAATAAATATTTTATGTAATGTAATAGAAGGAGAAAAATCATATTACCTGAACAAAGTCCCCATGTTTAATAAAGAATGTGGGGTTCAATTTTTATTTTATTTACTTTTTGGTCTCAAAATCATGACACATTGAGCTTCTTTTTTAAAAGAAATAAAAATCTAAAATACAAAAACATGTTAGTAATTTTACAGATATATGACAATTGAATACATACAAACACACTAAACACAAGTTATATGCCAAAGCACATGACTATAAAACACCTCTACACTATACATTAAATTCTAGATTAATTACTCAAGTGTTTGAGATTGAACACAGTGAGATTAAAAATCCAACTTCTTTGTAGGATACATACCAACCATTAAAAGTGAAGACCTTAATTTTAAAGTCCTATTATCCATTTTTAAAGTATGTTAATGAGAACAGCTACCAACTAACTATATTCTTCATTGCCACCCTAGTTTCCTTTTGCCAGTGATCATTAAATTTCCCCTATCATATCATTTTTTGTAGATGTAGAAAGGGTTTGTTTTCAGCAGGCATATCCATGATACACACAACACTTCAAATTTTAACTCTCCCTTTGATTATTTGGTATAACACTACAGTCATTTTAGTGTGCCCATTAGACATTCATGTGGGATCTCTGTTATAAGCAGAACCATGAAATGATGAAAGTCACTTTTTTTTTTGATATATGGGTACATACATGTGTATGTTTTTTGTTTTGAGATAGATAATAATATCTCACTTTGGAAAGGAAATATCCAAGGTCATTTAAGATGATATTTGAATAAGTATTACTCCTGGATGATCTAAGCCTTATTACAGATTTCAATAGAGTTAGCCATGGGTCCCTTACAAACTTTTCCCAAGCTAAATGATATAACGATAGAACTATAATGACATAATTGATGGTATAATGTATGTCCTTTTAATTTGGTGTTGGATACTTCATGTGCAATTAAATGAATCTAGACACAGACCTTACGCCTTTTACAAAAATCAACTCAAAATGGATCGTAGACCTAAATGTAAAACACAGACTATAAAATTTCTAAAAAATAACATAGGAGGAAATCTAAGTAACATTGGTTTTGGCAATGACTTTTTAGAATACAACACCAAGTACAAACTATAAAAGAAAAAATTGGTAAATAGGATTTTATTTAAATTGCATACTTCTGCTCTGCAAAGATGCTTTTAAGATAATGAAAAGACAAGTCACAGATTGGGAGAAAATACTTGCAAAAGACACACGTGATAAAGAATTTGTATCTCAAATATGCAAAAAACACTTAAAACTCAACAATAAGAAAATAACCCAATTAAAAATGGGCTACAGATCTGAACAGACACCTCACCAAAGAAGATATAAGAATGACAAATAAGAATATGAAGAGGTGGTCCACATATATCAACAGGGAAACACAAATTAAAACAACAATGAAAAACTACACACCTATTAGAATGGTTAAAATACAAAACAATGACAATGTCAAATGCTGATAAGGATGTGGAGCAAAAGGAACTCTCATTTATTGCTGGTACAATGATAAAGTCACTTTGGCAGTTTCTTACAAAGCTAAGCATAGTCTTGTCAGACAATCCAGAAACCATGTTTCCTGATAGATATACCCAAATGAATTGACAACTTATTTCCATACAAAAACCTGAACATGAATGTTTATAGTAGTGTTATATATAATTATCCAAAATTTGAAGAAACCAAGATGTCTTTCAATAGGTGAATGATAAACTGTGGTGCATCCATATAATCGAATATTATTCAACAAGAGAAGGAAATGAGCTATCAACCCATTGAAAGTCATGGAAGGACCTTAAATGCATATTATTAGGTAAAAGAAGTCAGTCTGAAAAGGCTACATACTGTATGGTTCCAACTCTATGATATTCTGGAAAAAGCAAAACTATAAAGACAGTAAAAAAGATCAGTGTCAGGAGTTCAGAGGGAAGGGAAGATGAACAGATGGAGTACAAGTCACTTTTAGGGCAGTGACACTATGCTGTATGATATTTTAATGGTAAATACATGACATGTATTTAGTAAAACCCATAGAACTGTACAGTACAAAGAGTGAACTCTCATATAAACTCTCATGTATTTAATCATGTATCAATATTGGTTCATCAGATAAAAAAAATACACCAGTGTTGCCTGGGTGGCTTAGTCATTGAGCGTCTGCCTTCGGCTCAGGTCATGATCCCAGAGTCCTGGGATCGAGCCCAGCATCGGGCTCCCTGCTCAGCGGGAAGCCTGCTTCTCCCTCTCCCACTCCCCCTGCTTGTGTTCCCTCTCTCACTGTGTCTCTCTCTGTCAAATAAATAAATAAAATCTTAAAAACAAAATACACCAATACAAGATGTCAATAGTAGGAGAAACCATGTTGGGGAAAGTTGGATATGGGAACTCTGTATACATTTTTCTATGAACCTAAAACTGTTCTGAAAATAGTCTATTAAGGAGAAAAATGATAATGGGAAACAGAAGATAATGAAAATTGCCCTAAACAAAATCAGAATGCAATGGAATTGGATTGGAACAAAAGTAATCCGTTTCTGCAATATTATGATCATTTATTTTGCATGAATATTTCTATAATCATTTTTTTATTAATGGGAAGATTTTGCAATTAAGGTTACACACTGTGGTTTTCCTCAGGTATATGCATATTCATTCAGTCAAGCAATGGATGGGTTTCTGATGGGAAGCCACAACTCTACATTAACAAAGTGAGAAAGGAAATGTTTGTATTTGTCTTTGTTCCCATCTACTGGACCCAGGTTTTTAGATTATATAGCATAGTATGGGTACTTGGACTCAGAGTAATAAGAGATCCCTCATGAAAAAAGAAATGCAAAAAACTGGGGTGCCTGGGTGGCTCAGTCATTAAGCATCTGCCTTTGGCTCAGGTCATGATCCCAGGGTCCTGGGATGGAGCCCTGCAGCGGGCTCCCTGCTCAACAGAAAGCTTGCTTCTCCCTCTCCCCTTCCCCCTGCTTGTGTTCCCTCTCTCACTGTGTCTCTCTCTGTCAAATAAATAAATAAAATCTTAAAAAAAAAAGAAAAAGAAATGCCAAAAACATGTAGGAATGAGACCAGCAAGTCCTAGAAAATAATTAATAATGTTAATGTCAGAATATTTACTTTTACACTGTTTTCTACTGTATGTTTTCTCATAGTGTCACATACAATGTTATGAAAGAAGATAAAAATAAAAACAAAAATTAGGTCTGAATGTTAAAGAGTAACATATACTACCCCATTCACAAACCCTTCTTGGGGTCACCGATGTTCTGATAACAAAAATAAGAGAGATTTTCAAGGTGAAAAGAAATCTCAGGAATAGGAAGTAGACTTGTCTATCCTTAGCTGAAGAATCTTCTCTAGAATTAACAGTAGGAAGACACATTTTATTTTAAATATATTTGTTTATGACTTTTAAAGAAGGTGAGGATTTCCTGTGTGGCACATTATCCAGAGTATAACTTAGAAGCCAGTATCTAGTGGTTAAAATTTCAAAAAGGCTTATGCACCCTAAAAGTATAAAATACAAGAGACCCTAAACTACAATAAGGGACTTGTTTTATTGTCATCTACACACAAATAGTTTGTCTGTCTGATTCATAACATGAAGTGGATCTGAATTTGGTTTTCTTGGCTTTTTAAAGTTTTTTAATTTATATTTTATTTTAATTCCACTATAGTTAACATGCAGTGTTATATTAGTTTCAGGTATACAATATAGTGATTCAACAATTCTATACATTACTCAATGCTCATCATGATAGCTGTATTCTTAATTCTCATCATCTATTTCACCCATGCTTCTCCCCTTCTCCCCTCAGTAACCATTAGTTTGTTCTTTACAGTTAAGAGTCTGTTTTTCGGTTTGTCTTTTTTTTCTTTGTTTGTTTGTTTTGTTTCCTAAATTCCACGCATCAGTGAAATTATATGATATTTGTCTTTCTCTGATTTCACTTAGCATTATACTCTCTAGATCCATCCGTGTTGTTGCAAATGGCAAGGTTTCTTTTTATATGGCTGAGTAGTATTCCGTTGTGTATATATACAACATCTTTATCCATTTGTCTATCGATGGACACCTGGACTGCTTCCATAATTTGGCTATTGTAAATAATGCTTCAGTAAACATAGAGGTAAGTGTATCTTTTTGAATTAGTGTTTTTGTATTCTTTGGGTGAATATCCAGTAGTGGACTTACTGGGTCAAATGGTAATTCTAGTTTTAATGTTTTGAGGCACCTCCATACTGTTTTTCACAGTGACTGTACCAGTTTGCACTCCCACCTACAGGGCATGAGGGTGAGCTTAGGGTCCTCTTATTCTGTCATCTTCCCTGGAAGACCTAAATTTGTTTTGAATACTTATTTTTGTCTTCTCCTAGACAAACACAGGTTTTTTGACTCCAATAATTTTCTCAGAACTTCTTCCTACTGTCATGAGAAAACATTAGAGAACTAGTTGAGAGTACTTTCTTGTCATTTTTTAGTTTTCACAGTGAGATTTGAGTAAGTTTGTGAAGCTCTAGGGTTTATACTTCTCAGTCCAAATAAATGATCCTTATTATCTAGCCTGAACAATATGGAATTATTTTCATATGGGTTGATCTAAGTATGCTTTCTTAAAAGTACTGATCTCCAAATCTATTACACAAACTATTTATGATACCAGATCCCTAGACAAATATTGACAATATCAGTCAAGAATTTGGAATTTTTCAAATAACAAATATTTGTTATTATATGGAGGATAAAACAAGCAAAGAATAATCTATATATGTATAATATAAAAAACTTAAAATACATAAAGATGTCCAGTTAATACATAGAATGCAAAATTATGAATTGTATTAGAGAATTATCTATCTATTCAATATGCTCCTACTATAAATCATGAGCATGTGGAAAACAGGTAAAACAGTTTTAATTAGTTGTCTCAGTTGTTGGAGATGATCCTTTTCCATTTTCTGATATTCAAAAATTAAAATGCAATTGTCTCCTCAAAGCATACGAGATTTCTAATAATATTGTTAAATTATTACATTTAAGATGATTTAATATGCAATTTATTGTTAATTTCTTTTTTGCTGCCCAACATCTACTAATTTCCTTTTTGTGCATTCATGTTTTCATTATTCGTTTGCTAAGCAGGACTCAGAAGGGGGAAAGTGGCCAGATTCTTTACCTTTTCTGAATGGTTTTTATACAGTGTTTTAGGTGTGAATAATTGGTATATCTATTCCATGCCAATTTAAGATATAATATGATCACATTTAAGGATTATATATGGTAAGTTTGTTCCAGTACACATGTGCACAGACACACATACACACACACACACACATACATAGAGTTTTCTTCAAATGAAATCATTTCCAGTTGCTTAAAATGTGAACAAATCTGATTTAAGTAACTCTAAATTTGAACGTGACCTCAGATATTTATTAAACCATCATTTGTTGAGCATTTATTTTGTGTAAAGTGTAGTAATGTTCTGGGAATGTAAAGATGAACATTGTATAATCCCTGCCTTTAAGAAAAGGAATATCTAATAGAGAAGATATATGTTGACAAGTGATTACAATGGACTTTAATGCTACACTGCTATATTACAGTTATGTTATAATAACCCTGGGAGCTTCTTAAGGGATTGATTCTATCTTGAAAAATTCTTCACAAAGGAGTTAGTATTTGTGTTATTTACGTAGTCTGAGTAGATCTTCATGAAAATATAATACCATTCTAAGCAAAAAGAAAACGTGCTATATACCAATACCTAGCTTCATATTTCAGCTCAGCTACCTCTTAGATATAACTTCAGCCATGTTTTAAGATAAGGAAAATCTGTGTTTTTCAGTGTTATTATATTTAAAAATAGGGATAATAATAATTCCTACCTCATATAAGGTAGTTGACCATGTGTAGACAAATTCCTGGTACATGATTAATTCTCAGTAAATGTTAACTGCTTATTATTAAATACAATAGACACCATTTTGCTGCAGGTTATAATTTCAGCCCTGCCTCATTTCAGTTATCTTTCCAGACTTTGGAAAGCCCTATACAAACAATTCAGCCATCTTTCTGGTAGTTTTGTTGTATCCTTGTATCCTTTTCCTGGTGTCAGGAATACTATTCTGTTTCTATATCCAAGAACTTAAGCTGTGCTCTGTTCTAATGAGTCTTTCACTGATCATCCTTTTTTCTTGAGTCCTTGCCATAATGAACCCAGATATGCTGTTCATTATACTAAGCTCTGAGAAGACCATGGTAAGCAAAAAGATATAGTGTCTCTTTCCTCGTGAATCTTAGCATCCAGTTAAGGGTGTCAATAATATTCTTAAACTCTGGTGATTTAAAAAAAAAAAAAAGAAATTTGGATGTTGTTATTACAGTCTGTAACAGGTTGATTTGACTTTGTGATTTCAGGGCAAGTTTCCATTAGGAAGTTTTAGTTGAGATTAGAAATGCAATTTAGGGTTTACAAGAGAAAGGGGAGAGGGTATGAAGAAGTTAAGGGTTTTCATTCAAGTCTTGGTGGCTGCAAATGAGTAAATGAGGAGGAGCATATGGTGAGATGGGGCTGAAAAAGGCAGCCGCATTCAGGTATGCAGGGCTTTGCAGGCAATATTGAGATCTTTAGAGTTTGTTTGTTATTGTTCTTGTTTTCTTTCCTTTTTCTTTCTTTCTTTTTTTTTTTTTTAATTCTAAGAGTCCAGGGAAGTCATTAAAATCGTGTGTGCCTGTGTGTCTGTGTCTGTGCATATTCATGAATGTCTGGGGTAGAACAGATGACAAAATTAAATTTGAGTTTTTAGAAAGCTCAGTATCCAACTTATACAAAATTTAGATCCCTGCATGTTTTTGTCAGATTACCTCAGAAATGCAAAAGACTTCCATGTGCTGCTATTCCTCTCTGGCATCTTTTACTCCTCTGAATGGTTAGAGTATATTCAATTCCTAAGTGCATTGTCTGTGTCTACCTGCAGACATGTCTTCCCATACTGTGTGTCCATGACAACATCTTCAAACATGTATCATTTTAGCATTTGTTATCACTCATTCTGGACACCAGTCTCCACCTGTCTTCCCATATTTCTCCTCATCACCTGGTTTGAGTCCTGCCCCAAATGAATCAGTCTAATTTTTGATAATCACATTTCTTCTTTTAATCCACCTATCTTACCACCTACTCAGCTTCTTAGATCCCTTTTGATGTCTTGAAAAACCACTGAAATCTGAGCTCAAAATCTACACATGCTCCTGCTTTTATAAATGATTTTTTTTAATTTGTACTATATGAAAAGACATTTTAACCTACTTTGTTGTATTTAAAAAAAAATCATGTAAAAGCAAGAATTGGAACAAGAGTAACTACTGAGAATTAGCCTAAATTCATGGAAACACTTAATTTTTCTGGATCTGATTTTAGCCCTAGGGCAATGCTTTTGACAGCATATGGTTTAGATTTGGCATAAGAGTGGAAGCATGCTGAAATCACTACCTAGGGATTCACAGTCCTTTAATACAGAAGTGTTCCAGTTAGATTTGGTCAGAGATCACAGAAGCATATTTCCAGAGAATGCTACAAGGCGGGAAATGTACTAAAGAATACAGCACTGAAACCCCAGGACCACAATTCAGCAACCATTATTAGGCAGCCTACTATATTTCAGGTTACACATTGGGGACATAAAGATTTTGAGGTTTTGGTCCCCTATTACAATTACAACTTTAACCTAGTTCTTTCCTCAAACAGCTTATGTTATAAAGGGACAAGAGATACCTAATAACAGAATGTGAAAGTACTAGCCAAGCAATTTTGCTAAAAAGGCTATGAGAATCTAGGGAAATAAGCTATTTGCTCAGACAGTGAGGGAGAAGGAAGGTATTACAGAGTAGTTGACATTTAATCTGTGACATATAACAAATAAGCATGATGTGTCTCGGAGTGGGCAATGACATTTCAGGTAAATGGAGAGATAGGTGCCAAAGAAGGGAGATGGGAAATTGCATGGTTGGGCAACATCTTTCAGGTGTACTAAAAATTATGTGCAGGCATACAATCAAGGATATGGGAGTTAAAAAGACATATATGTATCAGTTCACAAGTAATACATTATAAGGATTGATGCCTAGCTTCAAAATACTTTAAGCCCTGATTGGATAAAGGTGATTTTAGGTTGCAAGTAACCCTAACTACTTTATAATCACAAAAATTCATTCTATAAAGAGATAACACTATCTGAGGCCTCAATTTATCTCTATAATATCATTATCAGTATACAATGCAAAATAAACAAACATACAAAGAGATGAGATATCCTAATTGATACCAAGAGCAAGAATAGATAGACGATGGAGTTATCAGGTGTGGATTCTAAAAAATAATATGTTAGAAAAAAAAAAAAAAAAGACAGGAAGAGAATTCTCACAGTTAAATGGAAACTATTTTAAAGATTTAATGAAAATTCTGTATTCACCTATCATAGGTGAATTTATTCATTTAATAGATGGGTCTAACATAGATTAGACATAACAGATAAGATTTTCTGCAACTGAAATACAGGTAAGAAATAGTATGCAAAACAAAGCACAAAACAGCAAAAGTTAGAAAAAAAGAAAAAAGTGAGAGAGACCTAGGCAATACAATTCCTAGTATAACATACTGATAATCTAAGTCTTTAAAAAGAAAAAAAGAGAAAGAATGAGAAACATTCTCATCTCATGAAGAGATGATGCCTCAGAGTTTCCAAAAACACAAATGACAGCAAATTATAAAATCAGGAATTATTACAAACTCAAGAAGTATAAGGAAAACCATATTTAGATAGGTTATAAGCTGCTAAAATGCAAAAACAAAGAACATTTTCAAAACAGGTAGAGGAAAAAAGACATATCTGCAGACGAAAAAAATAAACAGAGGTGATAATTAGCTTCTCAAGAAATAATGCAATCTCAGGGTGCCTGGCTGGCTCAGTCCGTGGAGAAGGCAACTCTTGTGTGAGCTTGACCCCCATGTTGGGTGTAGAGAGTATTTTAAAGAAAAAAAGAAAGAATGCAATTTCAGGAGATAAAAACACATATTATAAAAAGCTGAAAGAAAGTAACTGCCAACCTAGGACTCACTACCCAGTGAAAAGTGTTCTTAAAACAAAACCAAGCCAGACTTCTGCTTCCAGCTAAACTGTATTTACTTGGACTGCAATTTCTCTGCCATCAGAAACAACCAGAAAAACAAAACCAAATTTATGAAACAGTTTTCAAGATCTGGACATCAGGCAACAAAGGAAAGACATCCCAGAGAGACAGAAAACAAATAAGGTTAGTCCTATGATTGGCCCAGATTACTGCTTTGAGACATTTCCAGGTTGCAGCATAGGAGGCGAACACATGCAGATATAGGCCGACTCCCTGAATTTAGAAGATAGAGTTGAGGGGCACCTGGGTGGCCCAGTTGGTTAAGTGCCTGCCTTTGGCTTCCGCTTGGTGGAGAGTCTGCTTCTCCCTCTCCCTCTGTCCCAGCACCTCCAAACCCCCCACGGCTCATGCTCTCTCTCTGGCTCTCACTCGTTGTCCTCTCTCCCACACATAAATAAAATCTTAAAAAAAAAAAAAAGAAAGAAAAACATAGAGTTTTAGATTCTGGGAAGATAAGGTAACTACAGATTACTAGACAGAGTACCAGAGATTAGAAAGCCCATAGAAAACACCAGATCTGTAGAGGATCCTCCTCAAATTTCCAGCAGAGAATTATTAGTGCACGCATGTGAGAAAACTACTTGTTGACTTGTTGTAAAAAAAAAAAAAAATCCAAAAGGATTAGAAGAAATACCTGGCATTTACACATGGTGGGTGTGCCTATTTTTACCAGCTAGGTGAGAAAATCTCATAATTCATTTGGCATTGGGTAGAGTGCACAGAAAAGTCTTGCCTCAGTAGTAAGAAATAATTAGGTCAAGATTAAACACTGATTGTCTTCTGCCAAATAAATCATAAAAGCAGGGCATGAAAAGATCCTAATGATTCCAAGTAAATTAACTGTGTCCCAGAACAAAACTCAAGAATATTTATAAGAATACAAAAGTATCTAGCTCCTTAGTTCCCAGCAAGGTGAAATTCACAACCTAATCAAAGATTATCAGGTATAGGAAGAAGCAGCAAAATACTTTAAATTTAGGAGAAAAATCAATCAATCAAAGTTGATTAAGAATGAACACAGATGTTAGATTTAGCAGATAAGGATATTAAAGCAGTTATTACAACATACTCAATATATTAAAAAGTAAAGTGGAAACATTGAAAAATATTTTTTAAAGACCCAAAGTAAATCTGAGAGATAAAAACTTCAATAACTAAGAATAAAAATGCATTGAATGGATTAAAGCCAGGTAGGAAATTTCAGAAGAAAAAATAGGATACTTGATGATACAGCAATAGAAACTATCTAAATTAAACGCAGAGAGAGAAAAAAAAATTAAGTGAAGAGTATCAGTGAGCTGCAGGGACCTGACCTATGGGTAATTGGTTTCCCCCATAGGATAGAGAAAGGGGACAATAAAACATTCATTGAAGAAAAAATGGCCCATAATTATCCAAATTTGTCGTCTTTAAAAAGAAGACCAAAAAAAAAAAAAAAAAGGAACAAAGAACAGATGGGGCAAAGAGAAAATGTGTAGCAAGATGATAGGCTTAAATCTAACTGTATCAATAATCACACTAAATATAAACATATAATATATAAAGTCATAGGTAGTTTAAAAGTAAAATAATAAAAAAATATATACTATGTTAACTTTAATCAAAAGAAAATTGGAATAGCTGCAATTAACATAAAAAACTAGGTTTTAAGGCAAACAATATTGCCAGGGATAAACAGATATTCTATAGTGATGAAGGGATCCATTCATCATTTCTATCATAGGCACAGGTATCTGGTTAATTCATAGTATTAGATATGCCTATATATTCACATGTCATGATACTTATGAAATCTAGCTATATAAATTAAATTTATTGCCACATTAAATTAAGGACATATTTATAGATCATTTTATTATGGAAACGGAACATTATAAAGTATTTGCTACTAAAGATTCGTGTTGGTGCAACAACATAGATGAACCAATTATAGAAGTGAAAGCAGCCAGATCAAAAAAAACAAAACAAAAACAAAAACCCACATATTGTGTGGTTGCAATTATACAAAATTTTAAAAAAGATAAAATTAATCATGGTGAAAGAAAGTAGATCAAAGGTAGTCTGGGAAAAGACATGTCAGGATGGACTGCAGTGGAATACAAGAATACTTTTTTAGGTGTTGCAAAGGTTCTGTATCTTCCGTCATGGTAGTTGGACTGATATATATACATATTCACCAAAACTCATTGTATTGTATGCTAAGAGTATTTCCATTTTATTTTAGGTAAAGTATATCTCAATAAAATTTATTAAAACATTTATGATAGAATAAAAGGAGGGTGTTGGTTTTGACAAGGTTGAAAGCTGTTGACTTAAATCTTCGTATTCTCAAGCACTTGTTGAACTCATTTCTTTCTCTCATTTACGTTCACCTCTTTTTTTTTCCATCACTAGCAGTTGGTGGAAAAAAATTATTTTCCTTTCTTTTTTTTTATAACATCATCTCTTTCCTTCCCTACCAAGCTACAGCCAAACAACCCAAATGGCACATCAAGGTGTTGTGCTAAACAAGTGCCATTCTCTGGGCTAAGAAAACTCCTGCCCCATCCTTTAAAATTGAAATATTTTGCCCCCAATGATATAAAATAAATTGTAAAAAAAAAAATCAAAGTTGTCTTAAGAAGTATGGATTCTATTTCTTTATGTATGCATACGGAGAAAAAGGTTTTATTACTGCCATTTATAGATGCAGAACACTGGTGAAGTACAAAATGTGAGGAGTTTTGTGTTTTAATAACACGAGATGTACTGGTGCCCCACCCCTCATTGTGATCAGTAACATTAATTTTCAGAATGTTTGTCAGAACAAGAAGGAAAGCCTGCATATGCAGAGAACGGCACATGTGTTTAATAGAGATCTCCGTTCACTCACTCACAGACACTTGCAGCTCAGCAGTATTCCTTTCTAGATTGAACTTCTCAAGGAGATGATTATCAAATCAGAAAATGATGTCCCAGGTTTCAGCCTGGCATTTACAGGAACTGTTGAATATCTGTGATTGAAAATAATTGCAAAATATCTCAGAATGATTGCTGAGTCAAGCGGTGCTGTGTCTGTCACCAAGTTACCACACATTTCAGATTAGTTTATACTTAGTCTTTACTCAAATTATGCTTGTGGGAAACAGAGTAATACATATTTGATTAATGTTATCATGAGTGAAAATTCTGGCATTCCACACCAAATGCAACATTTATTAATAATAATATAAAACATTAGCAACATTCTTTGCTAACACCCAATGGGTCAAATGAACAAACTGATCGCAAGTGAACTTCATTTTAGTTGAAAATCTAATGCACGCTCATTGAGGGCTGACATTGTTTTGGAAAATACCATGTGCTTGGGGAATAGAACATCTCCATGCTTTTCATCTTTAAAACTACTTCCTAATAGAACGTAAGAGATTCTGGGATGCAACTTCTAGCAGCCAAAGAAATTAACATTTTCACTTACCTGTCTTAGGTTTTGTTTATTGGTAGCATAAACCACTGAGCAGAAAGAAATATTTAACATATACGTGCTGAAATCTTTGTATGTTGATAGTATCAAAAGATATATGTTGCACATATATGCTTAAACTTGTGATATACATTTATTACATATAATACCAGTACCTTTAATATCTGATGCATATGATATAATTAAATACATTGTAACATATATGTTTTATATGTATAGGTGTGTGTGTTTGTGTTAAAATGTATCTTATGTAAGTTTTCAATTCTTTTTAGTCCATTGCATAAAAGTTTAGCTTAATGGAAAAAATCAATAAAAGGGGTAACGAGAATGAAAAATTAAGACTCATTTACTTTATATTAGTTGTTTCATTTAATCTTCTTAACAACACTGAGAAATAGGTACTAGAATGTCCATTTTGCAGGTAAATAAATGAAGATTATAAAATAGTTCATAAGTAGACTAGAGGGCTTCCTACTTATGCTTACAGGCTTCTATTAATTCTGAGGTAAGCAAGTACAAAGAAAGTATAGCATATTGATTGAATAGGCTTATCATCCAAGCCAAATGCTTAGTTCTTATAAATTTCAAACAATTGAAATCATCATGGCACTTCTTTCCAACTCTGAGATAATCAGAGCCAAAGAAGTTTAGTCAGGATGCTTAATACATCTAAAGATTCATTAACAAAAATAAAATGTACCAATGCCAATATCAGGGAGCCATGATCAAAAGGCCAAATTAGATGCTACTGAATGTGTCAGCATTTTAGTGAGATTAGGGAGATTAAAAAAAAAAAATTCTGTTATTCCAATAAACCATTAAAACTAGCATTATGTCTTAAGTGACTGCTATAATTTATTCCAAAAACATATGAAGGCTATCAATGGGATAAATTAGTACTGAAAATCAAATGCATATCCATTTAATTACTTAATCAATTACTTAATTTTTTAAATGATATATTATTTTGTTCCTGAATACTCAGAAGCTTCTGATATGTTTCTCAATTACATCTTGTTCTCTCAACAGATATCATTAGCATGATGGAGACTCTTGTTCTTTTCTCAAATACTAATATAATGGGCTCCATTTTATAATTCCCTGAATTGAAAAGCCATCCAGAAGATAATGCAGCAGGCTTCTAAACTTCTGTTGTCTGTGTCCTTGGAGGTTGTTTCAATTCATTATATAATGATTCTAGAGGTTAGCCTATTCTTTGATACTTTACTGGATTAATGAAAATAGGTCATCTATGGGATGTCTGGGTGGCTCAATCAGTTGAGAGTCTGCCTTCAGGTCAGGTCATGATCCCAGGGTCCTTGGATTGAGTCTCATGTCAGGCTCCTTGCCCAGGGGGCAGTCTGCTTCTCCCTCTGCTTGTACTCTCTCTCTCTCTGACAAATAAATAAATAAAATCTTAAAAAAAAGAAAAAAAGAAAATTGGTCATCTGTGATATCCATCCTTTTTTTAATGTGGCATTTTAAGAGATGAAGAAGTATGTGATCCATCCTAGATTATGTTTTTGTGCCCATATAAGTCTGTATTTCCTGGGCTTATCATGATGACAATGTTTGTAATCTGATTGTATATCAAACATTATACAAATTGTTCTTAAAAGAACAAAGGAGCACATGACAAAAAAATAAGCCAAGAAGTCCTTAGAAATGCACACAATCACATAAATATTAATTCATTGTGTTGCTTTTATGAGTTTGAGTTGTTAGTTATAGTAATTTTATGAAATTGTTTCTATAAGATCTTAGCTCATAGCTATCAGAATTTGTAAAAAAAAAAAAAAAAACAAAAACAAAAACAAAAAAACACAGTTAATGGCTTTAAAAAAGAAACCATCAGGGGCACCTGTCTGAGACTCAGTCAGTTAAGTGTCCAACTGTTGGTTTCAGCTCAGGTCATGATCTTGGGGTCCTGAGATTGAGCCCTGCATGGGGCTCCACACTCAGTGGGGAGTCTACCAGATATTCTCTCTCTCTTCTTCTCCCTCTACCCACCGCTCACTCACTCCCTCTCTCTCTAAAATAAATAAATAAATCATTAAAAAACATATTTTTAAAAAATCAGTATTAGGAAATAATTAGAAGTTCATTTCATATGTGTTCTATGAACTTTGCTAAATCTTTCACATAACTGTTATTGTTACACTCATTTTATAGATAAGAACCCTGAGGCTAAGAGACTGTGTATTCTCTTTGGTCCAATGTAATTGAAATGTTAAGAGCTGAACTTGAATCCAAGTCTTAAGTCTCTACAGTCAGCACTTTATCCAATGTAACATAAATAAAATAGAAAATAATTTTTTTCCCTGCCTTCATGCCTTCCTGCCCTCCTCCCTCCTTCCTACCTTCCCTTCCTTCTTCTTTCCTTGCATCAATCCTTTTATTGATGACATTTGCATATATAGAGTAATATAAACAGGTAAGCTATATTCTATGTTGTAGTCATTATTTATTGGGAAATAACTCTTCCATTCTAATGGTTGTTCTCTATCTGGAGTCTGAAATACTCATAAGTTTAATTCTAAAAGACTTAAAATTCCTAACTATGTTTACTATAAATTTATTCAGCTGGAAGATGCAATCAGAAGATGCTCCAAATTATTTAAGTCACCAAAAGTGGCATTTGCACTCCCTGGCACATAGTAGTTACTCAATAAAATACAATTTACATTCTGAACTCACTAGAGCTGCTTAAACATAACAAGTCAGCTTCATCAACCATGCCCATGATAATGGAATATAAACTAGAAAGCATTAACTGAACATAAATTGGCTATAACAGAAAAGGAGCAAGCTAAGGAAGGAGCAAATACTATCAAATACAAAAGAGAGATACCAAATGCCATCGATTTATTATATAGACCTTACATTTATGTCAGTGAGAAAAGGTAAAGATTAATAGCTATATATATTCTCAAGTAAAGGATGTTACAAGAATGCACTGCCCCTATTGTCATTGATGTACAATATGCTTGACAACCTATTGAGTTTAGTGAAATATCAATTTCTATCACTAGTAAGGAATGAAAGTTTCAGCCAGGGGCAAAATCAAGCTTCACCATTGCAAACTGGTTGAAGAGATTCCATTGAATGTTTCATGCCTTGATTAGGAAAATATTTACATGAGAAAAAATAAAAGTTAACTATAAGTTTGTCATTGTTATGAGTTTGTTTTTAGCGTTCTACAAATCTGTCTCAAAACAGAAATGAAAGACAAACTACACGAAAAAATTCCATCAAAATGATTTTGAAAAATAAAAAAAAAAGGGAAGCTGTTCTTTTAGATGTTAAATTCAAATATATTGTGATTTAAAATTGGGTGCCTGGGTGGCTCAGTTGGTTAAGCGACTGCCTTCAGCTCAGGTCATGATCCTGGAGTCCCGGGATCGAGTCCCGCATCGGGCTCCCTGCTCAGCAGAGAGTCTGCTTCTCCCTCCCTCTGACCCTCCTCCCTCTCCTGCTCTCTGTCTCTCATTCTCTCTCTCTCAAATAAATAAATAAAATCTTTAAAAAAAATAAAATAAAGTTATACTTGTCTAATTTGATTTTTTTCTAATTATAATAAAAAATGTCCTAATCAGTATTATTATTAATGTGTAGGAATGAAATTGGACTGTATACCTCCAGAGATATATTTTTGGCTAGTTTAAATTTTTCTATAAATTTTTCCTTCAAATTTTAACACTTTCTGGCAAGTAAAGAGGAAAGTGAGGACTCATACCTTTTTTAACATATTTATTATGGAAGACTTCATTTAACCAGTATTTACTTTGAGTACCGCTCTAAAACACAAATGAAATCAGAGTCCTCCCTAAATTTCCTTCAATTGATTTACTAAGTATTGGTTCACAAAGTTTTACATAAATAAAAACACTAATTTTATAGAAATCACTGATTTCATACAAATAGAAATCACTGGATTTTTAATTGCTTATTTTATTTTTTGTAGTTTCAAGTATTTATCTATTCATTCATTTATTTTTTTTTGTAGTTTCAAGTTTTTATTTAAATTCCAGTTAGTTAACATATAGTGTAATATTAGTTTCAGGAGTAGAATTTAGTGATTCAGAAATTCCGTACATCACCCAGTGCTCATCAGTCAAATGTTCTACCACTGAGCTATACCCCCTACCCAGCGCTCATCAAAAGTGTACTCCTACTACCCATCACCAATTGAACCCATCTCCCGACCCACCTCTCCTCCAGCAAACCTCAGTTTGTTCTCTATAGTTAAGAGCCTCTTTTATGGTTTTCTTCTCTCTTTTTTTATTTTCCCCTGTGTTCATCTGTTTCATTTCTTAAATTCCACATATGAGTGAAATCGTATGGTATTTGTTTCTCTGACTGATTTCAGTTAGCATAATGCATTCTAGCTCCATCCATGTTTTTACAAATGGCAAGATTTCATTCTTTTTATGGCTGAGTAATATTCCATTATATATTTATGGAATACATACATCCATTATATATATAAACACCACATCTTCTTTATCCATTCATCAGTCAATGGACATTTGGGTTCTTACCATAATTTGGCTATTGTTGATAATGCTGCTTTAAACATTGGGGTGCATGTATCCCTTCCAATCACTATGTTTTTGTTCTTTGGGTAAATACCTAGTAGTGCAATTGCTGGATTGTAGGGTAGTTCTATTTTTAACTTTTTTTTTTTTTAAGATTTTATTTATTTATTTGACAGAGAGAGACAAAGCGAGAGAAGGAACACAAGCAGGGGGATGGTGAGAGGGAGAAGCAGGCTCCCTGGAAGCAGACTTCCCGCGGAGCAGGGAGCCTGATGCGGGGCTCAATACCAGGAGCCTGAGATCATGACCTGAACTGAAGGCAGACGCTTAACATCTAAGCCACCCAGGCGCCCCTATTTTTAACTTTTTGAGGAACATATACTATTTTCCAGAGTGGCTACATCAGTTTGCATTCCCACAAACAGTGTAAGGGTTCCCCTTTCTCCAGATCCTCTCTAACACCTGTTGTTTTCTGTGTCGTTAATTTTAGCCATTCTGACAGATGTGAGGTGATATCTCATTGTAGTTTTGATTTGTATTTCCCTGGTGATGTTGAGCACCTTTTCATGTGTCTGTTAGTCATCTGTATGTCTTCTTTGGAAAAATGTCTATTCATGTCTTCTGCCCATTTTTTAACTGGGTTATTTGTTTTTAGGGTGTTGAGTTTGATAAGTTCTTTATAGATTTTGGATACTAACCCTTTATCATATATGTCGCTTGCAAATATCTTATCCCATTCCCAAAGTTGCCTTTTAGTTTTGCTGATTGTGTCCTTCACTGTGCAGAAGCTTTTTATCTTGATGAAGTCCCAATAGTTCATTTTTGCTTTTGTTTGCCTCTGGAGATGTAGCTAGTAAGAAGCTGCTATGGCTAATGTCAAAGAGAGTACTGTATGTGTTCTATTCTAGGATTTTGATAGTTTCCTGTCTCAGGTTTAAGTCTCTCATCCATTTTTTTTTAAAGATTTTATTTATTTATTCATGAGAGACAGAGAGAGAGAGAGAGAAGCAGAGGGAGAAGCAGGCTCCCAAGGAGCAGGGAACCCAATGCGGGACTCGATCCCAGGACCCTGGGATCATGACCTGAGCCGAAGGCAGACGCTTAACCGTCTGAGCCACCCAGGCGCCCAGGTCTCTCATCCATTTTGAATTTATTTTTGCATTTGGTGTAAGAAAGTGGTCCAATTTCATTGCTTTGCATGCTGTTGTCCAGTTTTCCCAACACCATTTGTTGAAGAAACTGTCTTTTTTTCCATTGGATATTCTTTCTTGCTTTGTTGAAGATTAGTTGACCATATAGTTGAGAATCCATTTCTGGGTTCTCTATTCTGTTTCATTGATCTATGTGTCTGTTTTTGTGCCAGTACCATACTGTCTTGATGATGACAGCTTTGTAATAGAGCTTGAAGTCTGGAGTTGTGATGCCTCCAGCTTAAGATCAAGTGTAATATCTGTTCTTATCGGGTTAATTGCTAATTTTAGTTCTCAGCATAACTAATTCTTAGGATAAAGAATCTAGAGACAATACCTGAAAAACACTGTTCCCAATATAAGAAATTTTAGCCCTACAAGTTTACCTAAGATATGTTGAGTTATGATTTATCTTTTGCTCAGACCAATACTTGATGCATCTCTAAACTTTCTGAATCACCTACATCCAGGTGTAGGTATAGAAGTGAAGGGAAACAGGAATGAGTAAGTTTAAGTGTTATTTACCTGGACATATGTGAAAGCTACTACACGTCTATAACATCGTGAAATTTCACCACTGTTATAAAAGTTTATTGGAAAAAGAAGCAGGGCTGGGAGGATCCATGTAAGTGAAATTTAGTAGAACATTAAATAGGTACAGTCAGTGGGAGTAATGAGAAGATGTGGGCAGAGGACGAATATAAGCCCAAATCATAGATAAAGAAAAACTGCACTATTTCTTGATTATTGGGGAAAGATTAATTGGTTAAACCCCAGGAGGCAGGTGATTCTAAAACAATAATGAGGCTTCTGTTGATTACCGCTATTTGCCAGCCATGTGGTCCAACACTTTGGGGCTGATCCATATTTGTATCTGATGAGAGTGGAGTCGGGGAAGTAAGTGGTAGGAGGGAAGTGAAAAGGAAGAACAGGCAAGTTATAATCATCTCTAATTAGATGCTGCCTAATCATGGAAGAACCCCTCTGTGTCTTAGCACAGCCAGTTTGCATTCCCAAGTATTCTGTGGGTAGAGAGTTTGCCCTGTATAAGAATGCAAAATATTGAATTATTAATGTATAGGACAAGGCAGGTTCTAGTCTTCTGAATTTGCAGGTACTCACATATGTATGTATTCTATTTTCAAATATAGACGCCACTGTAAATTTATTGACTTTAAAGTAACTCATCTCAAATTCCCTTTTTGTACATCATATTTGCTATGCTAATACACAACATGTAATTATAAATAATATGTAGCATATAAGGCTCTCCTGAGCCAATAATAAAGTTTTATATTTTTCGATTAAAACTTTTAACAAATTGGCAAGTCATTAAATCATGCATCAAAGAAGACACTTATTGATCCATTCAACAAATAGCGATCATCTCTCTATGCTGTTGCCAGGATCTATGTTACAAGCCAGAAACTGGGATAACGGGAGAAGAAAAGACGGCAGAGGAGTTAGGGGACACTATTTCAACTGGTCCCTGGGATTGAGCTGGATATCTACCAGACCACTCTGAGCACCCACGAAATCAGCCTGAGATGTAAGAAGATCTGGATCTCTACAAACAGAATATTGTGGGTGGTTGGTTTCAAGGTAGGAAGTAGGGAGCTGTGATTCCATGGGCAGATATCGGAGGATAAATGGCAGTGGGAGGGAGCCTGGCTGTGGGGATCCTACACCGCTGGTGAGCGACAGCCTCGCTCACTGGGGACGGGGCACAGACTGGCAGAGCAGTAGTGGTAGGGAAAGGACTTTGGGGCAGCCCCCGGGATGGAAACCCGGAGCGGCAGGGTCGCGCATGTGAACTGGGAGTGTCTGGCGGTTTTAGAAGCACAAAGGGCAGAGACGTGCCCCGACCTGGAGGCAGGACTGGGAGTGCTGTGGAGGGACCCACAACCCAGAACACTGCAGTTTATAGCAGCACAGACAGAAACGAAGACAGGGTGGACTGGAGGGCTCACTGAAGAACAGACTGTGGTCTCTCTGCACTGAGGCAGAGGGTTGGAAAAAAATTCTTCTGCTCTGACTCTCAGAAGAGACGTGGAAAGCCGCCAGGGAAAGACGTCAGAGAACAAAAGCCCCAAAGACTGATTCCTGCTGAGCCCATCCCCCGCCACAGGGGGGGCAGGGCAACTCCGCCCAAACAGGGTTGCCTGAGTAACAGCATGGCAGGCCGCTCCCGCGGACAGGCTGGGAAAACAAGAAGCCAGCAACCCTAAGGTCTCTAGAAAACAGGCACATCTTGCTTGGGTTCTGGTCAATAATTTGGACTCTGTACAGTCCCTTAACCACCCATCAACAGAATGACTAGGAGGAGGAACCCCCAAATTAGAAAAGACTCAGAGATTATGACTTATGCCACAGATTTACAAGTGGATGCAGACATAACCAAGACGTCGGAGATGGAATTCAGGCTAGCAATTGTGAAGACAATACTAGAATGGAGAAATCAATTAATGGCAACATAGAGTCTCTAAGGGCAGAAACGAAAGCTGAATTGGC
>NC_138370.1:135927648-135945314 GCF_054177405.1 Leptonychotes weddellii
GGTGGTGGGTATTGAGGAGGGCACATTCTGCATGGAGCACTGGGTGTTATGCACAAACAATGAACCATGGAATACTACATCTAAAACTAATGATGTAATGTAGGGGATTAGCATAAGAATAAAAAAGAAGAAAAAAAAAGAAAAAAGTTAAATATTTTGTCTACTAGAAAAAAAAGATTTTTCTTTTTTTTAAATTTTAGAATGAAGGTATAGATCTAGTTCTCAAACTTTGCTGATCATGGGATTCATATGGTAAATAGTTTTAAAAAGAGTGATTTCAGATGTTAGGATCAGTATCTCCTACCAAGAAAATGGTTCACAGAATATTTAGCATACCATTCAGGTTTTAAACGCAACAAAAACAGATTTCTCCTCTAAGACTCTCATTTCCAAGGGCTCTGTAGATATACTACCAAAGGGGGAGGACTCATCTGGTACTGTGGAACATTTATTGATTAAAGAATCCACAGCCATGTTCCAACATATTCCTGAATTGTTTGATAAAAATTGTTCCTGTCATTGACTGATCAGGCATACAGATATAATAGGGCAAATATAAATGTTTAATAAAGATAAAGATTATATCCAAAATCCTAGAGAGAAGTTCTTGGATGCATCTATTTGCCCTGCCTTTTACTTTACTAAAACCAGAGAGGACCACTTTGAAGAGATGATGTTAAACTGCTTTCGTAAAAAGTTGTATAATGTGTGTGTGTGTGTGTGTGTGAGTGTGCACACACATATGCTTTTAGTTTATAAATCCACGGAATAGTAGATTAGATCTCCTAGGACTTTCTTCTAATCTTTCCTCCCTAGCTTTTTATGTTTATCCAAATAACATTATTTTTTGTCTTTGCCATATGTGCATAATCACCTCTGGAGTTTGGTAGAGAAAAGAAGGGAACAAATAAAACTGGTAAGTAAATGCAGTAATTTATTCTTTTTCCCCTAATACTCTGCTCACTCAAATTGTCAAGTGTAAAACTTGAAATGTGTAAAAGAGATTATGATTATCTGGTATCTTCATACTTGGCCTGAAATGAAACTATTTTCACCTAATTGCAGTCACAGCCCACCTTCTTAAATGTGCTCCATACATCACTTCTACTTCTGATTATTCCCTAGGCAGTAACACACAGTATCACTAAATTTTCTGTCTCTAAAAATATAGATGCCTAGTGTAATCCCCAAAACTGTTAGAAAACAAATAGTTGGTTATTCAGCTGTCACCCTGACTTCTATGCTATTCTCTAAGAGAATAATTTTCTATTATTTGTCACAAGTATCTTACTCCCTAGAAATAAAATTTTCCTTGAGGTGTGAGTCTATGCTCCCTCTTGAAGTCAAAAGGATTTAAGATTGGGTGGGCATAATTTAAGTGGTGAATGCCTGTCACTTTGCCAATAACTATTATTCTTCCCCATGTCTTTGCTGCATTCCTATTTTCTAACATTTTTAATGAAATATTTCAAGCAAAAAAACACAAAATATAATATAATCAATGTACAATTGCACCTAGCTCTGTCAAATATTAATATTTCATATTTTTAGTTTCCTTTGTTTTTAAAGAAATAATGGATAACAGAATCAGTGGAAGTCTTCTCTATATCCTTTCCAATCCCATTGCTACTCATTTTCCCCTAAGTAGACTGCTAATATGAATTTAGAATCCCAAATTCTACATTTATATGTTTATATGTATATATGTATATGTACACAATATATAGATTCATAATATGTATGTATTATTGGAAGACACTAAGCTCACTTTGTCCGACGGATACAACTAGGTAATACCCACATCAGTGTAAATGACCCAAAAAACAACCCAAAAGCTGGTAGCACACTCTCCACAGTTAAATGTACAAAGGCCACATGAAGAGGGTAGGAAGGACAGAGACATTGTAAGGAGCTAAACAGACCTATGAACCTGTCTGCAGGAGGGAAGGATGTTGCAAGTGCAGAAAGGGGAGAAAGAAACAGACACCCCAGGAGCAGGGAAGACAAATCTCCATAACATTTGGCTATTAAAATCAGAGGGGCATAATTTTGGCCATGATCTATAATAAAAACAATACAAACTATACTATAATCCCTCTAAAATATATACTCATATGCACAAACCAAAACAAAATATTCATGGTATAATAATTATCCTTCTTGTTTGTGATATATCCTGATATGTTATTTTGTATTTTATTTTAACAGTATAATTACCTGAAGTGCTGGTCAAGACCGATTAATTTGATTTTATAACCCAGCCATGAGGTCATAAGTTACAGTTGGAAACATACTACTCTAAGAGTAAACTTAGAAGAGAAATTGCCTGTTCTTGTGGTATACCTAAAATTTAAAGAAGTGTGTTTACAGATAAATTCTTCTAATGTAAGGCAAGGTAAGGAATTTTATCACCGAAGGGGACTAAGCTAGAGATGGAACATGAGAGGGAAAGAGAACACGAGAGAGAATTTAATGCTCAATATGTGACTTGTACAACCCAAACGAATGGGTCTGCCTTTCATTTTCTGATTGAGTTGAAGTAATTTTTTTTGTTACATTAATCAATTTCTTACCAAAATTTTGAGAACTGATTGCAAACAGAACTCCTTTTTTTTTTCTTGTCTTTGAAAACACCCTTCTTATCTAAAGCTGGAGAACTACCCTATCTACTATATAACCTATCCTACTTCAAATGTTTTCCACCCAACAGTACTTTCTTTCTCTTCAACTTAGCAGAAACATATTGTGTTTTGCTGCTTTTTTCTGAACTTGATCAGAATTCTAAGTTCTCTAGCTGTCATTTTTCTTGCCAGATAATATTAATGCAGGCATTTCCATTCTATTCTACAATAACACTAAGAACATATTGCCCAGAACAGTAACATTTTCATTAGATTAGTAGTTTTGCACTTGAAATGGAACACACTGTTAACATTTGGCTTTGTCAGGAGGCAATGCAACACACAGCTCTAGTCACATTTTCTCTCCATGAACTTAAATCTCCACTGATTACAGACACAAGAAGTATAATAGTCTACATTCTGACAAATAGGTAATATGTGAAGTCTCTATATATCAACACTGTGCAGAATTACTTTGATTAATTTAGATTCACCTCCAATAAATAGTAATTCCCAACCCCATACACAGGGATTTACATGTACAATAGAGCAATAGAAAGGTATTGTCAACATGTTGATCTCATAGCTCTGTAATTCGTGGGTTTTCTCAGGCAATTATTTTAGCATGTCTATCACATTGTGATTATACTTCTGGAGAACAGGTGGCATGTTGCAAAAAGCTATATACCATACAGTATTATATCAGTTCAGATAAAACAATGAATCATTTTCTTTAAATTTCTCAGTCCTTCTTATTTTAATTTGAAACAATTTAAATGAATACAACATTAGTTTCCCAGTTATACTGCACTCAAAATGTACCATATTTCTCACCTGAAGGCATAAACTTTAGTGACATCCTAATCATTTTCACTGCAACTGATGCTTGTGCTGTAAACCAAGGATTGAATAGTAGGTGGAAAATAAACAGCGGGAGCAGATGAATTCCTAAAAACAAATGATCTCTATTTGAATGCAAATGTCCCCATTAATAAAGAATGAGAGAGGAAGCATTTTAAAAATCAGTAATATATTAAAGTGAATTATTTCTGAGCAGGTTATTTTCCAGCAGCTCTTTAATGAGCTGTTTCTTCATATGTTGGTAACTAATTATTACATATATTTTGTATGTATTTTAATACCCATAAACTATGGATTTGATCTTTATTTCTTGTCAGTGAATTTGAAAATAATTTGCAGAAACACATTTAAATTGATGAGTTGGATGCTAAATAGGAAACAATGGATTGAAGACTTAATTTATTCTTCAAACTAGAAGATAAATGACAGTCTTTAATATAATATAGTGAAAATGAGGATTTGAAAAGCCCATATCTGGCCTTCTTTAAAAATCTAAGAAGGTACTAAATTTTACACTGGTAGTTGATGATGGACAGCAATCTGGCTGATCAAAACATAATACCTGTTGGATATTTTGAAGGTACTACATTTTGGATGCAGTGTGGAACTTTTTTTAAAAAACATGCAGAAAAACTGGAATCATCACTTTGTTAATTGCATATATTAAGTAGGTGACAAAGAAAGGAATAATCATATTAGATGCTAATATTGTCATTATTTTGGTGATGGTGTTATAGTTCTTCTGCTGGCTTCACAATTCTTTTCTTTTCAAGATTTTATTTATTTATTTATTTATTTGAGAGGGAGAATGAGTGAGAAAGAGAGAGCACAAGCAGAGGGAGGAGCTGAAGGAGAGGGAGATGCAGACTCCCCACCAAGCAGGGAGCCTGGGGGGGGTGGGGCGCGGTGCTCCATCCTGGGACTCTGGAATAGTGACCTGAGCCGAAGGCAGACACTTAACTGATTGAGCCACCCAGGCGCTTCTGGCTTCACAATTCTTTATAACCTAAGCTCAAATCACATCTCTTATCCTTGATCTGTGTCCTTTCCCAGTCTGTGTTCTTGCACGTGCAGTTTCTTTCTTTTGAAAATGCGTTCTCAACTTTTCTCAACAGGCAAACTGCTGTTCATCTTTAACACTCAGGGTCAAAGGTAACCTTCTCATTATAGGATTCCCTGCCTCCAGTGCTACAATTATTTCCACTGATTCAGTGATCACTAGGTGATTCAGTGATCATTGCTTAAACCATGATTTATTAGAAGATTTACATTTTACTTTACATCTATTTTTATTTCTACTACATAAGGTTTTGAATTCTTGAAGTGTCTCTTTCTTATTTTATAAGAAGACATTAATGAAAGAAATGGAAGAAGACATATAAATGGAAAAGGTATCCTGTGTTCATGGAGTGGAAGACACTATATAAATATGAAAATACTACCAAAAGCCATCTAGAGATAGATTCCATGAAATCCTTATTAAGATTTCAATGGCATTTTTTACAGAGTAGAAATCTTGATCTTACATCTGCCTATTTTACTCTTCACTTATATGGCAAGGCATGTAGGTTTACTCCCTGATCATCGCTTTAATCTAGACATATCTTGCCATTTCTACTGCCATAATCATAGTTCAGTTTATCATCTTTTCTTAACTGAACTACTGTAATAGTCTCTTAACTGGTTTTCACTCAGGTAATCTTGCCTTATGTAGTTTTTCTTAACACAGGGCAGCTGGACTGATGTTAAATTCTAAATCTGATACGAAGACATCACAAGCAGGAGTATTTTAATTTACTTTAATAGAGCTATTTCCTTGCTCTGCAAATATTCCTTCAATGGCTAAATTGTCTTCCTAAGGAAAAGTCATCAAGAGGGGAAAGAGTTTTATTTTATTGAATTAAAGAAGTGCAATAATTATTCAAGTAAATGATTCTCTATAAAGTGTTTATGCATCCATCTCTTATAAGCTATCCTTGATGAATCTTTCACATGCATTTTTGAGATCTTTATATTCTAAACACCCACAAATGCTCTAAGAGCCCTCATTTCTTATCCTGTAAATAAGTGGGATTTTTTCTTTGGAAAAAATATTGCACTGGAGTCACATCAATATCGTTAATACTTAAAATGTCATTTACATTTGTAAGCAACCTGAATAATTAAAAAATGCAAATTTAGCCTACTTAGGAGTAATAACTTTATATGTAAGTTTTATGAGCTGAATTTCATTACTTATTCATAATATACTAACAAAAAAACAAAGTACTGTAACAAAAAAGTAAAAGTCAATACATAAATAAGTGGCCCTATGGCAATTTAAGCAGAGTGAGATACTTTCTTCTTATCTATTGGGGAAAAGAATTTTATCTGGGAAATATTCACTGCTTCCAACCAAAAGAAATTATCTTCAAAATAAAAAGAAATTGCAGAATAATTTTCTTTTTTTTTTTAATTTTTTTTTTAAGATTTTATTTATTTGCGGGAGAGACAATGAGAGAGAGACAGAGAGCATGAGAGGGAGGAGGGTCAGAGGGAGAAGCAGACTCCCTGCTGAGCAGGGAGCCTGATGTGGGACTCGATCCCGGGACTCCAGGATCATGACCTGAGCTGAAGGCAGTCGCTTAACCAACTGAGCCACCCAGGTGCCCGCAGAATAATTTTCTTAATTCAACATTAACTAACACTCAATTATTGGGTATGTTATAAACCATAAAAATACCAAATTTTAGAAAATTGATCTTAGAGGTAGATAGTAGTCTTTCTTTTTTACTAACTTCAATCTAAATTCTACCTATTGTTGTAGCCTATAATTTGAATAACATACTACCAGACTGAAGCTAAATAAGGAACAACAAATACAGTCCCTTATATATTCAAACCAATTGGGCTTCATTATTAAGGTTAAAAACTACTTTAAAGATAAAACAGAAATGCATAGTCAGTTTAAAACCTTATCAATATGTAACAGTTATGTGTTCATTTTTAGTGCAACTCAAAAAAAATTTCCCTTTATTCTTGTTTCCGAAAAACTCTGCCAGGTTACATAAGAAATCCTATCACTTGTATGTTCTAGGCTATTTTGTCAATACTCATTATATTTAAAATTGTAACATTTTTATCACTTAATAAATTATCTCTATTTTCCATCTGCCTTCTTCTCCTTCTCACCAATTACCATTTTTTTTTTCAGGAATAATACCTTGAAGGGGCACTTGAGTGGCTCAGTTAGTGTTCCCCTAAAATTGTTCCCAATGTGAAATTAACCCACTGTTTTCTGTCATTGATTGGAAAAAACTTCATCACAGCCAAGACTTGGATTTTGAAATCTGGAGTAGATTCCTTTCCAAGTTCTTTTTGTCAGGTGCAGAGTATTACACATTGTAGAATTTCCAATAATAAGTCAGAATAAGAAAACAACAATTAGGGCGCCTGGGTGGCTCAGTCGTTAAGCGTCTGCCTTCGGCTCAGGTCATGATCCCAGGGTCCTGGGATCAAGTCCCACATCAGGCTCCCTGCTCGGCAGGAAGCCTGCTTCTCCCTCTCCCATTCCCCCTGCTTGTGTTCCTGCTCTCGCTATCTCTCTCTCTGTCAAATAAATAAATAAAAATCTTTAAAAAAAAAAAAAGAAGAAAACAAATTCATAGTGACATAAAATATATTTTATAAATATTTAAATACATGTCTTTGAAATAAATCAATTATACTCAGATTAATTAAATAATACAATGTGTTGGACAACTTATATCTTTCAACTCATCTTGGAACAAATCCAAGGAAGAACAAGGAAAAGTGGTAATATGATATATCCTCTTATTACTCCAGATGTTTACTGCTTTTAGGATCTTGGAAATTGTTTATAGAGAGTGGGGGGAGGGTGGAGGAGGATAATACAGTACCTATGCCTATTTTGACGGCATTAAAAGGATCTATAATTTTTTTTTAAAGATTTATTTATTTATTTGAGAGAGAGAATGAGAGAGAGCACATGAGAGAGGGGAGGGTCAGAGGGAGAAGCAGACTCCCTGCTGAGCAGGGAGCCCGATGCGGGACTCAATCCAGGGACTCCAGGATCATGACCTGAGCCGAAGGCAGTCGCTTAACCAACTGAGCCACCCAGGCGCCCAGGATCTATAATTTTTTTAAGCTTCATTGATGAACTTCTGATACTTAAAATATGGATATTTCCCAAAAACATTCTCCTTTGCTAAATAAACAGACTAAAAATAATGCATATTATAGAATTTTATTTTTTAAGACAAAAAAAACTAGTGAATAATAATATAAAACTGATCAGTGATTGCTTATGTTGGGGTGGGGCATGGTGATTGACCACAATGGTACACTCAGTGTGATAGAAATATTCTATGTAGCATACAAGTTATAATATATATATAAGTGTATATATATACTTGTATATATAAGTGTATATATATATAAGTGTATATATATACACTTATATATATATAATGTATACAAGCCAGTTGTAGTTACATGACTATATATATTTTCAAAAGTTATCAAACTATACCCTTGAATGTGTGCATTTTAATGTATTTAACTTACCTCAATAAATGATTATATAAAAAGTGATTCTAATTTTCAATCTATTTTGGGGAGATAGTAGGTAGATGAGTGATAATTGCAGTATATTGCAGGATGCTAAGATAAAACTTCCTCCTAGGGAAGATATTTATTGAAATGAGCTGATGAAACTTCATAGAACTTGAGCAATGACAAGGATCTGAAAGCAACAGTTATTACAGAAGGCAGGAGTATGGTGTAAAGCAACAACAAGATTGCTGGAGAGCTTGACTAAAGAGTATCTAGAAAATTATGTTTATCACCCATTTCTCCTTCCCTCCTCCTTAGATGTCTACCAAAGAGCAGATGAGATAACTATAGGCATACCTCATTTTATTGTGTTTCACTTTATCATGCTTCACAGATACTGCAGATTTTACAAATTGAAGGCTTCTTGGCAACCCTGCATCAAAGCAAGTCTATCAGTGCCATTTTCCAACAACATTTGCTCACTTCATGTCTTTGTGTCATTGGTAATTCTCACAATATTTCAAACTTTTTCATTATTATTATATTTGTTATGGTGATCAGTGATCTTTGATATTACTATTGTAATTGTTTTGATGCACCATGACCCATGCCCATAAGACAGCAAACTTAATCCATAAAGGTTGTATGTGTGTTGCGTGTGTTCTAACTGCTCCACTGGTCATCAGTTCCCTTCCCCATCTCTCTCTGTCTCCTTAGCCTCTTTTTTCTCTGGGACATATTAATAATATTTGAATTAGACCAATTAATAACCCTATATGGTCTCTAAGTGTTCAAGTAAAATGAAGAGTTGCACATATCTAATTTAACCCAAAAGCTAGAAGTGATTAAGCCTAGTGAGGAAGACATGTTGAAAGCCAAGATAGGCTGAAAGCTAGGCATCTTATGCCAAACAAGCAGCCAAGTTATGAATACAAAGGAAAAGTTCTAGAAGGAAATTAAAAAGTGTTACTCCAGTAAACACACAACTGGTAAGAATATTCATGAAACAGCCTTATTGCTGATATGGATAAAGTTTGAGAGCTCTGGACAGATCAAACCAGCCACAATATTCCCTTAAGCCTAATCCAGGGCGAGGCCCGAACTCCCTTCAATTCTATGAAGGCTGAGAGAGGTGAGGAAGCTATACAAGAAAAGGTTGAAACTAGCAGAAGTTTGTTCATGAGGTTTAAGGAAAGAAGCCAGGTCCAGAACATAAAGTGCAAGGTGAAGCAGCAAGTGCTGATGTAGAAGCTGCAACAAGTTCCCCAGAAGACCTAGCTAAAATAATTCATGAAGGTGGCTACACTAAATAACAGATTTTCAATGTAGACAATCTATTGGAAGAAGATGGCATCTCAGACTTTCATATCCAGAGAGAAGTCAGTTCCTGGCTTCAAAGCTTCAAAGACAGGCTGACTCTCAAATTAGGGGCTAATGCCCCTAAACTGGTGACTTTCAGTTGAAGCCAATGCTTATTTACCATTCAGAAAGTCCTAGAGCCTTTAAGAATTATGCTAAATCTACTCTACATTGGAACAACATCTCTAGATGCAGAAATCTGTATCTCTAGATGTGCTCTAGAAATGGAAGAAAGCCTGAATGAAAGCACATCTGTTTACAACATGGTTTACTGAATATTTTAAGCCCACTACTGAGACATACTGTCAGATTCAGTAAAAAAAGTACTGTTTAAAATATTAATGCTCATTCATAATGCACCTGGTCACTCAAGAGCTCTGATGGAAATATACAATGAGATCAATGTAGTTTTCATGCCTGCTAACACAACATCCATTCTGTAGCCCATGGATCAAGGAGTCATTTCCACTTTCAAGTATTATTTAAGAGACACATTTCTTAAGGCTATTGCTTCCATATATAATGATTCCTCTGATGGATTTAAGCAAAGTAAACTGAAAACCTTCTAGAAAGGATTCATCACCCTAGATGCTATTAGGAACATTTGTGATTTATGTAAAGAAGTCCAAATATCAACATGAACAGGGTTGGAAGAAGTTGATTCCAACCTGCATGGATGATTTTGAGGAGTTCAAGACTTCAGTAGAGGAAGTAACTGCAGATGCAGTGGAAACCCCTATTTGGAACTACCTGAAGTTCTTTTTGATACTTCAGATTCTACTAGTTTGTACCATATGGAAATGCTACTTTTGAAAGTCAAAAATTTTTGACTATAACAATTGTACAAGGCTTCACCTATTACTTTCAGATTCTAAAACTTCAGAATTACTCTAAGTAATTGGGACCTACAGGGCCACTAATAACACATTTTCACCTTTTTATTAGACACAGAAACATTTTTCATTAATTTTGAAATTTCAAAAGCTGGAATTCAATTATATGTGCATATAGTGTTTAATTATGTTATGTTTACAACTTACTGCAGACATTTCGGTATATTTTATTTTTGTTTCTAATTAGGTTATTTATTGACTCTTATAACACAGGAAATTGAGATCATAATTTCTGATTGATGGAATTCTCAAGACTACTTATTTATAGAGGAAATTTTATTTTTAGATTATGAAAATTTCTCAGAATATTTTATGATTATTATATATTTTACAGAAGTGTTAATACTGGTTCTCCATCTGCCTGAAATGTTTTTAATATCTGTTCATTATAAAATCTACAAAAAGGGTATTTTGAGAATGGAATTTTCTGAATAATCCAGAGCTTTCATTTTTTTCAGCTTCTTCTTATTATTCCAAATTCCTATAATCATATGCACATACATGCAAAATAATCCAAGGTACTAGTGTCCTAAAATGCCTTCTCTTAGGATGAATTTCCTATATGATCATGGCCTATAGTAAAAAAAAAAATACATATTTAGGTAGCATTCCAGGACAAAACAAATATTCTGTCTTTAGGTTAAAGAGAAAAAAGTAATTATTGAAAATTTTGTTAAATAATTATTTCAATCCACTGCCATCTCTACTACCAATTCCTAACCACCACTACAAAAAGCCTACAGATGTATTCGCTTCTAAGTTGACTCAGTTTTTTTTTTTAAATAAAACAGTAATGATTTAAACGAGGTTGAAATTTATGCATCCAATAAGGAATGTTTTGCTAGAAGTTGTATCATTTGTTTAAGTGTACCATTGATAGAATAATAGATTTTCTCAAATATCTGCATCTAATTAAAAGTCCTAAGATAGGATTTAAGTCAATTTCCCCTTTATAGCATTTTATCTTATCATGACAAGGTTTTGGTGATTTTTAAGTTTTTTTTTTTTAGTTTTTTTTTCTCTTTTTCCCCACAAAGAGTTGTGCTATAGCATTATTTATATTTCAGTCATTGTGTTTTGAAGGCAGTCTTGGGCTTGCATCCAAGAGCCACAGCTTACTAGGTTTAATGACCTCTGTGTACCTCTGCTTCCTCATTTATAAAGCAGTGATAGTATTACCTCTCTCAAAAAGTTCTTATGAGCATGAAAAGAGGTTTTATATATAAATAACATATATAATAGACAATGTATACATATGCATATCTAAATATATCTATCCATCTGTCTATTCATTTATCTATCCATCATCTATCTATCTATCTGGCACAAGCCATGTGATCAATAATAGACACTATTATAACCTAATTCCCATCATCTCTTAGTTATTTGAAGTATCAGAGTAGGAAAGAAATTCCTACTTAGTGGCTAATGCTATTCCTTGAGTAGAAGAAAAGTTGTCCTACGATAAAGTAAAATGTCAAAATGACAAGCAAACCTGGTGTTTTAAGATTTAACTTTATCCTGTCAATGGCATTTCTGAAAACAGATTAAAGATTGCATTCCTTGCCACAGAACCAATGACATGAGGATGCTCCAAACTGACTGACTAATCCACAGATAAGTTGAATATTATGTATCCTAAAATGAATCACTGACTCATGTTGTGTCCATTCTAAGGCACCATTTAAAGTGTAGGTTAACTCCCTTATACAGTTAGAGAATTAATCAAAGATTTTAGATTACTGAGTTACCGTAGAACTAAGATATATACACTTTCATATATTAGGCAGTACTAATTCTATAATAGGCACATAAAAATACTAACTCAAAATTGTCTGTATAGAGGAAAATATGTAAGCAAATATTGTCATATAATATTAAGCAAAGATAATAGAGGCATGTATTATCACAAAAGATTCTGATATCTTCCATCTTCCATCTTCCATCTGGTGGGATAAGGGTAGCTTAACAGTGGCACAAGGCAGGACTTAGAGCAAGTAATACTGTATTTGAGTCAGAATAACATTTTAATTATACATATTAAAATAGTCCCTCTGGCAGCAGTGGGGAAGATGGATGAAAAAGGGTCAAGATTTTACTTCTGATCTATTTAAAGACTATCACATAATGAATCATTTTATTTGAAGTTTATAATGTATTTCAATTTGAATTCCAACTATACTATTTTTTCTACCAGCCACCCCTTGGCCTCCAGAACTACTGACCCATGCTTCAACTGTCTGCATACTCTCTATGTCCTCAGTGACTTTGATAGGAAAGTAAGGAAAAGGAGGAGAATATGAGAAAGGGAGGAAGGGATGGGAACAAAAGAAAAAGGAAGGATTGAGAGGGGTGCCTGGGTCGTTCAGTTGATTAAGCATTTGAACTCTTGATTTTGGCTCAGGTCATGATCTCAGGGCCTGGGATTAAGCCCTGCATGGGGCTCTGCTCTGGGCGTGGAGCCTGCTTAAGATTCTCTCTCTCTCCCTCTGCCCCTCCCCAGCCCCCACCTCAGCTCATGCATGTTTTCTCTCTCTCAAAAAAAAAAAAGGAAAGATAGATGGAAAAAGAAAGGAAATGACAAAGAAGGAAAGAAAATTTAAAAAAAAAAGAGAAGGGGAAGTAAGGTGGGAGGAGAGGTAAAGCTATAAAGGGGACAGTTCAATAACTTTTGGAAAACTTAAGGTATTTCAGAAAATTGGCATTCTGCACCCAAGACTTTGAAATAATAGCAATCATTTCAGTGAAGAAACAACCTCTTCTGAAGTTGCTAAAAATCACAAACTGACCTAGGCATTGAGAATATGATTAACAGTGAGAATAGGAATAATTCGAAGAAATATTTTGAAATTAAGTAAGGATTTTAGACTGTGAACTCATAATGACAAAAAAAAATAGGATTTTAATTCTTTGAACATTGGTATCTTGCAGTTAAACTCAGGGGGATTTATTTTTGGTTTTAATTTCTTCTTGAAAAGTTGGTATTAGGAGCACATTTTCAAAATCTTTCTCTTCTCACCCTTTTATTATTGGAGTGCCTTTAAGCCTTTGTTTGTATGTCTTACAATCTTATTGCAGAATGTCGCATATGTTATTATGGACAATGTGTCTGTACATAATTTGGCATAAAAAATAGAAATGGGCTTACATTTATATTGCGGAAAGTACGCATGGTTTGCATTTGAGTTAATGAATATACTGTTCTGACTCACATTTGAGTTTTATAGGGCAGCATCTAAATTCCTATTCCTAGCTTCAGAAGGATGCCTATGAGAGGAGTGAGGAATATTGAAGTGTATGAATGTGCAAGTTGGGCTGGTTTCCTAGACTGCTGGACTTAACCCTGAAAAGGTAGAGTCACATCCTTGGTTGTGAAGGTTATGCCCAATGAGTTAAGAGCAAAATTTAGACAAAATTATTAGGTAGCTTTTCTTCTCAGATGCTGCTAATTCCTTTCTGTCAAGGGAGCTTAATAGGGTGTGGAGTGGCAGGCCAGTTTGAGAAATATAGGAAGATAGCATGCTTGGTTCAACTCCATCATTTTTCTTTCTCTGAGGAACCAGTCTATCCAGTGACAGCCTACATTGTGTGCTTGCTTTTCACAGGGTTAACGTGAATATGTACATAATTTATTATAGTCTGGGGTGCTGCTAATTGACTTATTTGGCTTTCTCACCAAATTATATCCTAAACTAATGCTATAATAATGAAGCTGATGTTTTGGCCTTCATCGAATTTTAAAAAAAGGGAAAAAAAAGCATTAATGGTTAAATTGCAGTTGAGTCCGAAAATAAAAAGCAAACAAAAATACCTAAAACCATGCATACATTTAAGAATTAGTGGTGTGTCTCAAATGATTCATATACTTAATAATTAAAAGTAAACTTAATTACTAATGGATAAAGGAATATACCATTAAACTTTTAAAATACCTCTATTTGAACAATAACTCAAATATAATGTATCAATAATTGTGGGATAAGCATACCTTACATATGTAGAGTCCAGTGATACCTTCAAATGATTATAGTAGCTTAAAAAAGAAGCTAAAATTCAATGAATTAAACAACCAACTCAATCCTGGAAAAGAACAAGAAAATATAAAGAAAGTAGTAGTAAGAAGATAACCTGAGAACAGAAGTCAATTAAATAAGGTATATTTTCTAATATAGAGAATCAATAAAGCAAAACATTTTGTATTGGAAAGACGAATAAAATAGATAAACCTTTAAAGCTATTTCTCTGGGCTGGGGCCTACAGAGTATTTTTTAAAAATTCCTTTGCAGGGGCGCCTGGGTGGCTCAGTCGTTAAGCGTCTGCCTTCGGCTCAGGTCATGATCCCAGGGTCCTGGGATCGAGCCCCGCATCGGGCTCTCTGCTCGACGGGAAGCCTGCTTCACCCTCTTCCACTCCCCCTGCTTGTGTTCCCTCTCTTGCTGTCTCTCTCTCTCTGTCAAAATAAATAAATAAAATCTTTAAAAAAAATAAAAATATAAAAAATAAAAAAATAAATAAAAATTCCTTTGCAATACTAATTTGCAAGCAGTTTTCAAGCCCACTGCCTAAAAGGAAAACCTTTCTGAATTCTATGTAAAAATTAAACATCTCTCTTTATCAAAGTACACCATAAAAATTAAAAGATAAGTTATATATTGGGAAAACATAATTGCGCCACATTAATATCCAGATGATATAACAAAGTTTTAAAAGTCAATAAAAGCTATAGATCAAGCAATACCAAAATGGATGTGATACATGAACAAGCCTTTCACAAAAGAGGTAACACAAATTATCAATAATAATTTGAAAAGATGTTCAATATCATTATGTGTCCAAAATGCAAATTGCTGTCCTAATGCAGTATAATTTATACCCGTCATATATGGTTAAATAAAATATTAAAAATCAGGCCATAATAAATATTGACAAGGATGTGGTATAAGTGCAACATTTAAAAAGCTCATAGGAGTACAGACCGGTAAATCCACTTAGGAGATTTACTGGCAATAAATAAGTCTGAAGACACCCTTATCTCATTACCCTACAAAATATATTCTCAAAATATATTTGATGTATATATATTTCCTTCGATATATATACTTTTCAGATAAAAAATAAGGATACAAAACTAAAATTTACTCTGAGAAGAGATACTTAGCCTACTCTTCTCTCTTTTCTTCCTTTTGTACTTTGCTAAGGCTTTATCAGAATACAATAATGACGTCTTTCAACATGTCTTGGGGTATATTTTTAATCAGGAAGCAAGAGATTTTTAAATTTCATCAAACATAGATATTGTGTCACTGATGAATGATTACACAAAATGAATGATTTCTGACCATTCTTCATGGCTAGCAGTTCTAGAAATGAAAATCTAAACTGATTTATCACAGAAATATTTTGTAGTGATTGATGCTTCTAATTCAATTCTTCCATCTCCCCAAAACTTCACCTATAAGAAATATAATAAGGTTATTCATTCTTATTTAAAAATTTCTTTTCTAATTTCAACAATAATAGATTTTCCTCAGAACTTTTAGTTTGATGCATGTTATTGTATGTTTGTAACTCTTTAAATAAATCAATATAGTGCAAACAAATCAGACCACATAAAGGTTCTGAGAATTAAACGTCAGAATGAATGAATTGGGTTAAAAATAATTTTTAAATATATAACATTCTCTTTAAGTCCTTAAAACCATTGTAGACCACCTTGATTTAGCAGATGAATGTATATCCTACTTTTTATAGAAAACAGTCTATCAGGCATAAAATTATCTTTTTTTGTGTCATATACTTAGCTACATCAAACCACCCATCTTAAAAATCAGTTTCAAAGCTCATGTTTCACTCTATCACTCTATAGATCTCCTTTGATCAAGATATCCAGAAGAATACACCTTACATTCTTTGGATATTTTTCATTTACTTCTCGGTTTGTGGCAATTATTCTTCTGTTTGCTTTGTCTACCAAAACTCTTGTGGGTGTTATTACCAATGACAGTCTCATTGACAGACACAGTGGACTCTTTTAAGTCCCTAATTAAACTCCCTGGAATATCTGAAGCCTTTTCAACCATTTTTCCTTGACATAACTCTTCTACTTTGGCCTTTTAGAGAGGTGAACCTTGGTTATTTGACTTCGTCTGTTCCTTTTCCTTGTTTCTCAAAATGCTTCTTTTCCCCATGATAACAATTAAATATTGCTGTTTTTAAGATTATGAAATTTTAAGATTATGAAATCTTTTACTATTGATTCACTATAACACTGAATATGATACTGGATGCAGATTTTTCATAGACGCTATTTATCAGGTTGAGAAATGCTTTGCATTCAATATAATTCTCTGAGAACCTACCAAATACCACTTTAAAAGTTCCTAGAATATTTTTTTAAAAATCCCAAATAAATTTAAGTTACCTCCGGCCACCACATTTTATGATATTTTTCTTTCATTTGTAATCAGTCATGATGAGAAAAAGAGAACAAATATTGCTTAGGGAATATATTTCAATCATATTTTATCTAATAAAATATACATTATGTCAGCGAACTATGAGCATAATCTATTTGCCCTTCTGCTATGTAGTATTTATCTTTATTTCTCCCCTGTTGCATCTATGGGTATTTTTGTAATATTCTTCCACACTCAACACTTAGTCAAATAGAAAAAAATTTCCAAGACCGTTCCTGTGGTAATAAAACTCAATTGCTAGGAGAACAAATGCAATCACAGGATTTAATTCAAATAATTTAAATTCTGTGGCTTCAAGCCACTAATCCAATCATGAGTGACGTCATTGCCAAGTAAGTAGGAGAGCATAAGAAACAAAATGAGGCAGTCTTAGTGGGAAATAATATCAACCACTGACATTAAAAAAGTGTAAGTGCATACTCTAAATATTTATGACAATAGTTCATTTTAAGTATATGCATTTCTTTTAAAAAAAAGCATTTGTTTTTCATGTGTCTGTTGGCGATTTGGATGTCTTCTTTGGAAAAATGTCTGTTCATGTTTTCTGCCCATTTCTTGATTAGATCACTTGTTCTTAGTGCTCAACATCACTCGGCATCAAGGGGCGCCTGGGTGGCTCAGTCATTAAGCGTCTGCCTTCAGCTCAGGTCATGATCCCGAGGTCCTGGGATCGAGCCCCGCATCGGGCTCCCTGCTTGGCGGGAAGCCTGCTTCTCCCTCTCCCACTCCCCCACTGCTTGTGTTCCCTCTCTCGCTGTCTCTCACTCTGTCAAATAAATAAATAAATAAAATCTTTAAAAAAAAAAAAAATCACTCGGCATCAGGGACATCAAAATCAAAACCTCAATGAGATACCACCTCACACTAGTCAGAATGGCTAAAATTAACAAGTCAAGAAATGA
>NC_138370.1:135945814-135965983 GCF_054177405.1 Leptonychotes weddellii
GGGGTGGCTGGGTGATAGACATTGGGGAGGGTATGTGCTGTGGTGAGTGCTGTGAATTGTGTAGGACTGTTGAATCACAGACCTGTATCTCTGAAACAAATAATACATTATGTTAAAAAAAAGAAGAAGATAGAAGGAAGGGAAAAATGAAGGGGGAGGGGAAGACAAACTACAAGAGACTATGGACTCTGAGAAACAAACTGAGGGTTCTGGGGGGGATGGGGGATGGGTTAGCCTGGTGATGGGTATTAAAGAGGGCACATACTGAATGAAGCACTGGGTGTTATACGCAAACAATGAATCATGGAACACTACATCAAAAACTAATGATGTAATGTATGGTGATTAACATGACAAAAAATAAATAAATAAATAAAATTTAAAAAGCATTTGTTGAATACTTGAATACTCTTTCAAGTAATTAGAAGTGCATAATATGTTTTTAAATTCTTTATCTTTACTGCTATTAGTAAAAGAAGACCCCTTAGGCTAATGAGAATTATGAAACTTCCAGGTGCTGTTCCTGTCTTATAATATTATTTGATAAAAACAGTGTAGTCAATAAATTCCCTTGGTAAATATGCCAATTTTTGTGCACATGGAGGGAAAATTAAATTTTGCACCCCACGACATAATCTTTGGCCATTGGCTGACATTTAGATCCTACACCTTCAAATACGTCCTAATTCCACTTTGCCCAACTCATGATATCACTAAGGAGAAGAACTGATAGGGGTTATGATCAGAGAGAAGGGCATTATTAACTGAAGGTGATAGCTTTTGGTGTGCAGAAGAAAGAGGGTTCAAACTATTGAGTCTATATGACATACTAGGAAGGGTTTACTCAATAATGCTGTGGCTATAAAATTGCCCGGTATCTACCACCCCAGCCATTGCCATGGGATGGCTTGGCTACAGTGCTATAGAACAGATTTTCTCCCAGATTTATAGAGCAATTATGTTCTTTGGGAATTCTTGGAGTGCCCTTCCCTTGCTTATATTTTAGCAGTGGAGTATTAAAATACAAAGTCAAAATATTAGACTGTGTCCTTTGAAAGAAGCAGGTAAAGGGCTGATTAGGCTGTGCTGTGTAAATAGAAGGAATCTTTAAACTCTGTATCATGTAAGGTCCAGTTATAAGCAAACAATGAATCATGGAACACTACATCAAAAACTAATGATGTAATGTATGGTGATTAACATAATAAAATTAAAAAAGAAGAAGAAAAAGAAAATCTACCCAAGAGTTTAGAAGTAAAAGAAAACTAAAATGCTTGCTTGTGGTGTATGGAATTTATGGCAACAAAATATAGGACAGAAGGCAAATGAGCAAAGGGAAAAAAAGAGAGAAAGAGAGACCAAAAAACAGATTCTTAACTCTAGAGAACAAACTGATGGTTACCAGAGGGGAGGTGGGTGGGGGGAATGGGTGAAAAAGGGGAAGGGGATTAAGGAATGCCCTCGTTGTGATGAGCATCAGGTGTTGTATAAAAGTGTTGAATCACTATATTGTACACCTGAAACTAATATTACACTGTATGCTAACTAACTGGAATTAAAATAAAAGCTTTTATTTATTTTTTTTAATTTTTTAAATTTATTTTTTAAGATTTTATTTATTTATTTGTCTGAGAGAGAGAGAGAGCACAAGCAGGGGGAGCGGCAGGCAGAGGGAGAAGCAGGCTCCCGAGCTAGGAGCCCAATACGGAACTTGATCCCAGGACCCTGGGATCATGACCTGAGCCAAAGGCAGACACTTAACTGACTGAGCCACCCAGGCATTCTTAAAATAAAAAGTTTTTTATAAAAGCATTTAGGAATAGCTGTATGCTTAAGTCATTGAAATTATGTTGTGAATAAATTTTCTTTCAGGTAAATAAAAGATTTCTAAATCCTGGGTCTTGGTATATTTTCTGTATTTCTATCAAAATCCAAAGATGTCATATTATCCACATGTTAAACACATATTGTTTCAGTTCCTAGTTTGCCTGTCACAAATTTGTCACATAAAATATATTTTCTGAATGTAGATTTTTTCTGAATGTAGATATTAACAAAACTATTTTCTTGTGGTATTAGAAAGGTAAGGTTGAAAGATAAATTAAAGTTGAAAGATAAATTTAAATATATTCATTATATATGTAATGTTACAAAAGTCCCCATTAATAATACTGCTAATAGTACAATATTTAATAAAGTGTCCTTGAATTCATCTTCTTACTTAATTGTATTTATATCCCTACATAATGAGGTTATATGGATAAATTCAGAAATGAAACTTCAACCCAGTCTTTCTACTCAAAACATTTTTCTGGGCTCAAAGCCATACCACAACCTAATAGCCAATTGACAATATTTTGCTTAGATGTAAAAATATATCCTCAGATATTCAGGCACAAAAATCCAACCTAGATAGGATTCAAAAGCTGTGACAAAATGAAGAGAGAGAGAAGGTCAGGTATATGTATTTGTAGTGTAGCTACAGTATGTGTGTCTGTGTGTGTGTGTGTGAGTGTGTGTGTGTGTGTGTGTGAGATACGTGAGCAGATGAATGTCAGCCTAAGGAGAAAAAACTAAAAAACAAAGACAAACTAATAGATATACTTTAAAAGAATTCTTTAGTTATGAGTCATTTTCTTTCATTTTTTCTTCACTCACTTGAGTCATTGTCTATCCCGTATCTATTAAAGACTAGAAAAATCATACCAATTCCAAGTAAAGATGAAAGGGTAACATCATATCAGTTCTCAAATTTGGGTAATAAGAATTTTGCAATAGATTGAAATAAAACTGTTTCCAGTTTTTTTTTAATATATATATTATTTATTTATTTATTTGACAGAGAAAGAGAGCACAAGTACGGGGAACAGCAGAGGGAGAGGGAGAAGCAGGCTCCCTGCTGAGCAGGGAACCTGATGCAGGGCTTGATCCCAGGACCCTGAGATAATGGCCTGAGCTGAACACAGATGCTTAACCGACTGAGCCACCCAGGCACCCCAGTTTCCAGTTTTGATGGTACTTAATCAAACCTCTATAGATATTAGTATACAAGGTTTTGTAGCAACATAAATTTTCATTTCGCCTGGACAATATTTAGGATTGGGATTAGCATGGCAAGTTTATGATTACATTTTTAAGAAACTAGCAACCTCTTAGTGACTGTACCCTTTGGCATGTCTACCAGCAATGCAAGAGGAGTCAGTTGTTGTCATCCTCACCAGCATGTGGTTTACTACTACTACTACTACTGTTACTACTACTACTACTACTATTATTGTTATTTTAATTTGGTTTTGTAACATTGTAATTAATGTGTAGTGGTATCTCATTGTGGTTTCAATTTGCATATCCCCAATGACTATTGACATCATTTCTTTATATATGCTTATTTGCCACTGATATAATTCCTTTGGTGATGTATCTAATCATTTTTTTGTCAATTTTAAAGATTTGGTTTACAGAATGCCTGGGTGGCTCAGTCAGTTAAGCATCCAACTCTTGATCTCAGCTCAGGTCATGATATCAGGGTTGTGACATCTAGCCCTGCGTCACTGTGTTGGGCTCCACACTCAGGGTGGGGGGTCCTGCTTCTCTTCCTCTGCCTCTGCCCCTCCCTCACACTCATGCACATGCTCTCTCTCTCTAAAATAAATAAATAAATCTTTTAAAAAATTGGTTTACAACAGCCAAGATATGGAAGCGGCCCAAGTATCCATTGATTGATGAACGGATAAAGATGTACACACACAGGGCGCCTGGGTGGCTCAGTTGGTTAAGCGACTGCCTTCGGCTCAGGTCATGATCCTGGAGTCCCTGGATCGAGTCCCGCATCGGGCTCCCTGCTCAGCAGGGAGCCTGCTTCTGCCTCTAACCCTCCCCCCTCTCATGTGCTCTCTCTCTCTCATTCTCTCTGTCTCAAATAAATAAATAAAATCTTTAAAAAAAAAAAAAGATGTACACACACACACATACACACACACACACACACAAACTGGAATATTATTCAGCCATAAAAAAGAATGAAATCTTGCCATTTGCAACAACATGGATGGAACTAGAGAGTATAATGCTAAGTGAAATAAGTCAGAGAAAGAAGTACCATATGATTTCTCTCATATGTGGAATTTAAGAAACAAAACAAATAAGCAAATGGGGCAAAAGAGAGAAAGAGACAAATCAGGAGACTGACTCTTAATTATAGAGAACAAACTGATGGTTAGCAGAGGGGAGGTGTGGGGGGGGATGGGTGAAGTAGGTGATGGGGATTAAGGAGTGCATTTGTTGTGATGACCCCTGCATGATGTATGGAAGTACTGAATCAGTATATTATACACCTGAAATTAATATTACACTGTATGTTAACTGGAATTACAAAGGAAAAAGAAAAAAATAAAGAAAAATATTTGGTTGTTCCTTTTCTCTGTATTGAGCATTTTAGGGTTTTTTATTTATCTTAAAGACAAATATTCTACCAGATATATATTTTACAAATATGTCTTTCAATATATGGCATGTGTTCAATTTCTTAAGAATGTTGCTTGAAGACCAAATGATTTGAATAATCAATTTTTTATAGAGTATGCATTTGACATCATCTAAGATATATTTGCTCATAGCAAGATCACATAGATTTTCTCCTATAATTTCTTCTCCTCCTCCTACACCTGATTCTGATCCTTTTCTCCTTTCTCCTTCTTTTTCTTCTTTTCTCTCCCTCTCCCCCATTTTTTCCCCTGTTCTCCATTTCCTCTCTCCCCTCCTCCTCCTTTAGTTTTAAATATATATTTAGATCTATAATTTATTTTGAATTAATTTTTGTATATAAGTAACACATAAACAAAATAAAGTCAAACTTTAATTTTTATGTGGATGTCTGAATTTCTCAGCACTGTTTACTGAAAAGGCTATGTGTTTTTCATTGAGTTGCCTATGCATCTTTGTTAAAAATCAATTGGTCAAATGTATGTATTTCTATCTCTAGACTCTATTCTGTTCAGTTGTTTTATGTCTATCCTTTTGCGGACACCGCATTGTGATTACTTCAGGTTTATAGTGAGTCTTAAATAAAGAAATGTGTCTTCCCACTTTGTTCTTCTCTTCTGGAAAATTTGCCTTTCAATATAAATTTAAGAATCAGATTGCTAATTTCTAAATATTCTTGTTGGGAATTGTATTGAAAGTATAGGTAGATTGGAAATAATTGATTTAATAGCAGTATTTACTATTTCAATGCATGAAAATAATGTATCTCTATATTCTTTCATTTCTTTTATTTATGCTTTATAGTTTTGACTACACAGGTCTTGCTTATTGTGTTTGATATTTTAACCCTATTTTAAATGGTATTTTAAATTTTTTCAATCTAAAAAATTCAATTTATAAAAATGCAGTATAAAGATAAAAAAGTCCAATTAAATTTTATATATTTACTTTTTATCCTACAAATTTGCTAAATTTATTAGCTCTAATAATAATTTAGTGATTTTTGATATTTTTTTTACAAAGACAAATAATATGCAAGAAGAGACAATTTTATTTCTTCCTTCAAATCCATATGACTTTTGTTGATTTTTCTTACCCCACTGCCCTGGCTAGGACCTTTAGTACAATATTGAATAGTACAATTTTGCTCCCTGTGTGGAGAGATGATTTCACTCTTTCTCTATCATGTATGTTAGACATAGGCTTATTGTAAGTGCCCTTTATTACACTGAGGAAATTCTACTTTATTTCCTGTTTGCTGAGAGCTTGTGTAATTGTGTGCATGTGAGTGTAAGAATGTAAAAATTTGCCAAATGCACTTTTTGCATCTATGGAGATATTAACATCGTTATTCTTTTTTAGTGTGTTGATTATCTTAATTGATTTTCAAATGTTAAACCAACCTTGCAATATTGGTATAATCTCAGGTTGTGATGTCTTATCCTTTTAACAAATTGTTGGAATTATTATAAATATTTTGTTGAGGATTTGTACATTTATATTAATTTAAAATATCGGTCTGTAATTTTCTTGAAATATCTTTTTTTTTATTTTGGTATTAGGGAAATGCTGGTATCATAAAAAGTGTTATCTCTTTTTTTTTATAAAAGAGTTTATCTAGAACTGGTATTATTTCTTAAGTGTTTGGGAGATGAGCATCTGGGCATAAGTTTCTTATTTGGAAGACATCTAAATACAAATTCAAAAAATAGATATAGGAATATTCAGATTATATAATTTTTAAAATAATCATTGACAGATTGTGTCTTTCAAGAATTCTGTCCATTTCACATTAAGTCTTAAATTTATGAGCATTAAGTCATGTTTAATATTCTATTGTTATCCTGATAATGTCTGTAGGATTTTCAGTGATGTTCCTGGTTTCATTTTTGAGATTGATAATATATATCTTCTTTCTCTTTCCCTTGGTCATTCTATTACTATTTTATCAATTAAAAAAATTAAGTCAATGTTTCATTAACTTTCAAAAAATTTTCTCTGATTTTAATTGCCTTGATTTCTGCTCTTTCTCATTTATTTCCTTCTGGTTTTGTTGAGTTTAACTTGTTCCTTTCTTTATAGCTTCTTAATGTGTAGGTCTATATCATTTATTTGAGACCTTCTTTTCCAATGTAAGCACTGGATGCTCATACATTACATTTGAAATCTCTATTAATTTTTCAAAATATTGGATTATATGACAACATATAATCAGAATTCAAAAATAAGGCAATATCATGTTATAACAAGTAGTTTCTCACCAAATTAAGTTATCAATTCAGAAATATATACAACTTCACAATCTATGGTAGAACTTTGTGGTAAGCTTATAAGAAATTTGAATGGAACTAAATAGCTAAGTTGTTTTTTTTTCCTAAATAAAGGAGCTAAGCTGGAAAACTTAACAATACCAGGTAAAAAGATACATGCTACAAAGTTTTAGGAATAAATATAATGCACTATTAAAGTAGAAACATCTAAGGAGTATAGAGGATCCAGAATATACTTGTGTATAGATGGGATTCTGATTTACAACAGGGATATGTTTATAGATTATTGAAGAGAGAAAGAAATATTATACTAAACTTGGGAAAAGTGGCTATTTTGTGAAAATATATCTGTAACATTTACTTATACTAAATAAAACCATAAAAAGGAAGAATTTCTAGTTGTTCAAAAATGCAACTGTGAGCTTTGTTTCTGTTTTTCCTTTGGTTTGGAATTATTTTCTGTTGGATAGCTAGGTAAAGTGTATCTTCTCTACTCTTGGCTTTCTGCTCAAATATCACTTTCTTTGATCTCCCTTTATAAATTACCACTCTCTACTATAACTCTTTATGTATCTACTGTGCATATTTTGTCCTCATAACTCTTATATACACCTTGCATATTTTAAGTTTATGTGTTTGATGATTGTCCATATCTCCACAAATATGTAAGTTCCACTGAAAACAGGGATTATTTATTATTTATTCATCTATTCACCTAACTCTATTATTTAAATGCCTAAAATTGAGCCGCTATGATAGCACTCAAAAACATTATTTGTAGGGTTAATTGATAAATTATGATGTACAAACTGGTGAAAAGATTAATTATTTAACATGAAAAAATTGTTATGACATTATAACATAATAATTGATAATGATCTGGGAAATAAGAGTTGTAATATCTAGAATAATACTACATTAATATAACATACATTTAATCCTGAAAACAAATTTTAAAAAGATAGGCAATAAATTAGAAAAATGAGTGAAAGATATGAGTGGCCAATATATGGAAGATAAGTATAAGGAAAATTATTTAGTAATGTTCTCAAAGTTACAAGCAATACAAGTTTAAGCAATAAAATAGAATTTCAGTTTCATAAGATTAGAATAAAGTTTGGTAACTCTAAATATCTGCAATGAGATGGATATTTGAGAATACTTTTCCTTTCCTGGTGTGAGTGGAATCACCTGCAGATAAATTTGGAAATATCAATTGACATTATTGTGAATTCTATACATTCTAGCTGTGTTAAATTGTATTTATATCTGAAAAAACTTAAAAAGAAACTTATCACCTATTGAAATGTTTATCACAGCATTGAAAGAGTTAGCAAGAATTTGAAGACAACAATATAACACGTTTATCAATAGGAGTAAGGATAAAAATAGCGTGCTGGATATATAAAATGGAATACCCTTGGCAGCAGTCAAAAACAACTAACTAGATGTGCATAGAAAAATAAAGAGCAAAATTTAGTGTTAAATATAAGAAAATATGATTCATAATATAATATCGGTTATGAAATTAAAATGTAATTAAATACTACATGTTTAGAAGATATTTAAATATCTAAGGCCATATCTTAAATAGACCAAAATAGGTTATATGTGGATGGGGATGGAATTGGGTCTATGGATGAAAGAAACTAAATAAATTTTTTAAGTGAATAAATGAAGGTCTTTGTCTACACAAATGATAGCCAATAACCTGAGATTTAGTTTAATTCAGCATTTTGTATCTGTGGTTTTACAGTTTTTAAAGAGAGTTTATATATCCAAGGCAAAGAGAGATAAGCTCACATTGATAACATACTTCAGAGTGATTTAGGTGAGAGCTTGTCATGTGTTGAGTGCTTGATCATTGTGGGAGAAAGATCACTACATTGAAGAGGAATATACCAGTCCATGTGAGATTTGACACAAGCCATCAAACTACTTTCAAGCTATTTCAATCATCACTGAGCAAAATTCTGATTATAATTGGCTAAGCAGTTAGATTGGAATATAGGGACAGGAAATGCTAATGAGAACACAAGTGTCTTACGTGCTTATTATCCTTCTTTCTAACAAGAAATTTACATTCATATTTTAAATACATCTGTTTCTATTAAATATACCATTAAAGGCCTTGAGAAGCTTATTTTTCTCTGGGTGAAATAACCACAGATTGTCCAGGCTTGCAATGATAAAGAACAGACACTGGAGTTTTGGCCATCCTTTGGGCAAAGCTGCCTTTTCCCAGGTGAGATGTCCCCGTTGATTTCAATATTTCTGTTCCACCTAGGACACCATTCTCCCCTCTGGTTTGTGAGGGTGAGGTGGGGGTAATGTAATCATTACAAGAATCAACAGTAACTAACATTCAAGTAGCCACTTTACACCTGACTGGGGTGGGGGGGGCGGGATGTAAAAATGAGAAAAAAAAGGAGATGAGAGAAGAACAAATATGTTCCCATATAACATTAAATTTTTGCACAAAGCTTGCTCAATAATTTATCTGTATATAAGAAGGGCTACACTCCACATATCCTCATTTAGCATGAAAATTTCAATTTACTTATGTTATTCCAATATTACAAAAATATAAAATCACAGATTGTTAGGAGAAATCCAAAAATTGATCTATTATAGTATTTAAAAACTGGTGGCTTAAGTCCAATTTTGAAACATATAAATGTTTTATATTGCCTCTTTAAAAACATTTGGACTAATATTAAAAATTAGATATTTGAAAATAAAAAAAAGTTATTAGACACATGTGAAAAAAATGGAAAAGTTGCTGCACTGGCCCAAATTCCTGCATGGAAATAATTGCAGATTATTTTTAGAAGCGATATTCACTCTCCAGTTTGCTGAAATAGTTACCTGATATATTTAATTAACTTAAATTGCCTGTTGGATCCCTGTGGGTATTTGAATCTGTGACTCGTATTCAGACCATTCTTTTAATTTCACAGGTGAGAAAGTAGAGTTTAATTGTGATTAGAGACAGGTGAGTTCACAGAAGACGGTGGAAATGGAGGCTGGCTAGGAAAGAAGTCTTCTGCATTGATTTATTTTTGCACTGGCCATGGTGATTTTCCCCCATTATGACAGCTTGAAAAATATAAGCAATATATTTTAATTGGTCTAACACATAAATTATATTTTAAAAATAGAAATTTAAATCTTCCCAACATTGTCATTCACTTTTTATTTTATTTTTTTATCATGAATTGTCTTGGCCTGGGCACAACTGCCAATTTCATTCAAATAATTTAATGAGCAATAGAATGACATTCTGAATTTCTAAAATTCACAAAGATTTCTAATATTAATATAATGAGAAGTAAATTATTCTAGTGTTTAATGATCAATGAAATTAATTTTTTTAAAAGGCATACTTCATGTCCAGGAATATATCAACGAGATCTAGAACACAGGTTTTGTATTTTGTTTGGTTTTGCAGATGGAGGATTATGTTGCTCCTTTTTTTGGACATTCATCTTTTTTTTAAAGTTTTGAATATAATTATTCCTACTTGAGCCTTAGTGCCCAGGAAAAGGTAAAAAACAGTCTTCCCGAAACACAGCAATTCACTTCCTTTTAATAGAAGCAGCCGTCCTTTCTAAACCTGTGCTCTGTCCTAATTTAACGGCTAGGCAAACCTAGGTTACAGACAATTAAGTATCTTACCCAAGTTCATGAAGCAATTCAGAGTGCATGAAGCAAACACACACTAAAACCTTTCTCATAAAGCTCCCAGCCATGGCTCCCAGACTTCTCAAGGATTTTATTCTTTTTTCTGCCTCTGGAGTCTCTCACCACCCAATTGAGGTGTATTTCCCACAAACCTTTCTTTTGACTGGTTTGTAGAAAAGTTAATTTCTCTCTCAGTTCTTATTTATTAATAAATGATATGATGAGATGATACTCTATAATGATGTCATTTAATTTTAAAATATGTTTGAGATAAATTTTGCATTAGAAATGGTGTAAAAAGTAACATTTTATTGTATTGCATTATGACCAGTCATTAGATTTGGTGAACTGGTCCTTCTTGCTAACGTTAGTTTAAATTAAAAACACTAAATTGAGATAATAAGGCATGAATCCTGCATGAGGTATTAACAATAGAATGCAGGACACAAAGCTGATATCCATTGCATTATAATCATTCAAAGGGGGGGGAAATGCTGCAAGCAATGTATGATAATTTCAGTTCCTCTGGAAAGAAAAATGTATTGGTTCTATTCCAACGATATTAATGCAGTATAGTATAATTAGGAAAAAATAGAAAGGTAAGTAATCATATTCAGGTGAACTGAAAACAAATGTTCTTATAGAATCATTATTTTCAAATAATGAAAGTGTGTTAACTATGAAGCTCTGCTGCTTCAACTTTTTAAAAAATAGAAGATGTCACAGACCTGTACCTCTGAAACAAATAATACATTACATGTTAAAAAAAGAAGAAGAAGGGCGCCTGGGTGGCTCAGTTGTTAAGTGTCTGCCTTCGGCTCAGGTCATGATCCCAGGGTCCTGGGATCGAGTCCCACATCGGGCTCCCTCCTCGGGGGGAAGCCTGCTTCTCCCTCTCCCCCTCCCGCTGCTTGTGTTCCTGCTCTTGCTATCTCTGTCTCTGTCAAATAAATAAATAAAATCTTTAAAAAAATAAATAAATAAAAAAAGAAGAAGAAGATGATGATGATGATAGCAGGAGGGGAAGAATGAAGGGGGGGAATCAGATGGGGAGGCGAACCATGAGAGACTATGGACTCTGAGAAACAAACTGAAGGTTCTAGAGGGGAGGGGGCTGGGGGGATGGGTTAGCCTGGTGATGGGTATTAAGGAGGGCACGTTCTGCATGGAGGACTGGGTGTTATACGCCAAACAATGAATCATGGAACACTACATTAAGAACTAATGATTTAATATATGGTGATTAACATAACATAATAATTAAAAAAATTAAAAAATAGAAGATGAAAAAAAATAAAGAGTAAAGATAAATCCATAGCAGCTTAATCCCATGGCATGCTCCTAATAAATACAAATTTACTAATAATGCATTTGCCCTTGGGAGCTTTGAAAAAGTTTATAGTACTTGCTCATGCCAACAGAGTCATTTCATTCATCTGTTACCGTTTGGATGTTTTCCTGTCTACTGACTTTTAATAATTGAGATTGTATATTGTGCCCACTCCTTCCTCTGCAAACATTGACCCTTAGCTTCTGTGGCACTAGCCATCTGGAACTGTCTGCCCTCTTCTCTTCACATCACTGGAAACCTAATTCACTGCTTGCTAAAGTACAAAACTCCCATTTAGCTCAGTAGGAGTTTAAAGAAAGATGAGTGGAGATTAAACACTCATGATCTCTTGCCCAGTTTTGAAAACACAGCCAAAATATTACCACTCTTGTGAAAAGACTCTGCTTGCCATACTAAGAATTAGCACACTGTCAAAGGAAATATCAAATCAATATTATCATATATTCATATCATATATCACTTTCATATCAGCCAATTGGAAACATATCCATCTAGATTGCATTTCTCTGATAAGCAAGAATTTTATATTTAAGCCAGAGTTGCAATGTCTCCATCCTATGACCAAGGCAGTAGCTCCAAAAAACCACTACGTCACAGAGGGAAGTATTAGAAATTGTGTGGGTCAGATGGGTAGTCCCTTGTGATTTACTAATCATCACTATGTTTTTGTAATTTTTTTGGATTCAGGGAAGGGAGACATTCTCATGTAACAGTACATTTTATAACTATTTAGAAATAAATTTTGACAATACAGTTAGGTTTTTCAGTAACCCACAGTAAGCAATAAAATCAGGCCTCAAAGGAAGAAATAATCTTCAGTGTATCTAGGGCTTTCAGGGGGTATATCTTAAAGGGTACTTAGAATTCATAACAGCTCTACCACATCAGTCTCTTTACCCTAGCACACAAATATGTTATTAATTGTAAATTATGAAATTAATTAATTGTGTTTCACACATCTTTCTTGTTCTCCTCCCTCCCCCTTTTTCTCTCTTCCTCTCTCTCTCTCTCTCTCTCTTTCCCTCCCTCCCATGCTCTCTTGCTCTGTCTCTCTCTGTCAGGCTCAGCTCTAAAATGTGAGAGGTCAGGGCAAATTTTTTTTTTTTTCCAAAATGCCTTTCTACATCCATGGGCTTATGTATGATTTAGTGATTAATCAGTGAAAATTTAGAATAATTGGTGGGGGGGACATTCTTATGTATTCAATTATTGTCTGATCAATGAAGGTGAAGATTCTTCATAGTGTTGAGGTATCATCTCTTCCGGATATTTATTGGAGAATAAAAATTACCACAGGTTCCTGGCTAACTTCATATAGCCCTCCATAATGAAAAAGAAACAATACAATTACAATTAACAATGCCATGGCTCTTTGGTACTTACTTGCATTGAAACTATTTAGATCTTGTCTTTGTTCCCTAAGGAGTACCATTTAATGCTGGTTACATAATTACTTGTATGCTGCACCATTCCCTGCGTCACCTATGAATTCTGACTTCCACTGACTCTCTCAAGGGTTGTTACTGTTCTTTGTTGATGATGAGCACAAATTCAAATCTTACCCAGAGTATGCAGGAAAACGTGGTTGATTATTTTCCATTTATGTATATCTACTATTTGGAATTTTTATCACAAATGTAGAATAGCACATCTTCTAACCATTTCTTCTCTTGAAACCCTTGGACTGTAATCACTGCATTATATATAGAGAATATAATCTCTCAATATTGGTGGAATCATAATTCTGCTACCACTTGGGAAAATAGGTGAGGAGGTTGTGGGCAAATTAAAAAAGAACAGTCCTGTTACACTCAACATGTCCACCTATTCAGCATAAATGGAGATCCTCCCAGGATAGTTCACCATCACTGCATGAATCAAAGGCAAATTTCAAGCAAACATCAATCAAAGGGTTCATTGGCTTTGGAAAGCTATGTTCTTTAAAGTCCTTTGACGAAAAAAAAAAAAAAAGAAAGTCCTTTGAGGAAACAGATGTGACTTGAATGAGTGTAGAACCTGTGGAAGGATTGGAGTAATTGTTCTGGGTGTTAACAGTAGCAGACTTGCAGATTCAACAAGGCCTTCCACCACCTTTGCTGCTTTGGGCAGTCATAGAATTGAGGCAGGATTGCAATCAGAACACAGATGCGAAAGAGCCAATGCATGGGCCCATATACATGACTACATAACTCAAGCCCAAAGTTTGACAGTGGACTTTTGGCAGCTAGATGGAATGTACTCCTTTTTGGCCCCTACCTCAGGACAATGAGAAGCAATAACCTAGGAAGGGAAATCTTTCTCAGGAGGATGGCCATTTTAAGGAACTTAAGAGTTACTTTCTGAGGCTAGAAGGAGAGCTAAAAAATATTTATGGCATAGCCAGGTTTCTCCCAGCCTTCAATTTTATTGCGTATTTTTTCTTAACATATTTATTTTTTCTCCATCCATTTTTATTTTTTTATTTTTATATATTTTTTAAGTAATCTCTACCCCCATTGTGGGACTCAAACTCATGACCCTGAAATCAAGAGTCTTATGTTCTTCCAACTGAGCCAGCCAGACTCCCGTTTCCATCCATTTTTAGATTGAAATGCTGCAAAATTCATCTTTAAAAGACTCTATTCTGGGTGCCTGGGTGGCTCAGTCATTAAACGTCTGCCTTTGGCTCAGGTCATGATCCCTGGGTCCTGGGATCGAGCCCTACATTGGGCTCCCTGCTCCGCGGGAAGCCTGCTTCTCCCTCTCCCACTCCCCCTGCTTGTGTTCCCTCTCTATCTCTCTCTCTGTGTCAAATAAATAAATAAAATCTTTAAAAAAAATAAAATAAAAGATTCTATTCCAATGAATCCCATTGAGATTGTCAGCATAGCACTAGTAAAGCTGTTTGTTTTCCCTCTGTTTTCACGTTGGCCAGGCTCAAACAAAGTTTTTCTGTTTTGGTAAAAGGTTACTTAAAGACAATTGGCAAAGAAACTCCAACAATCTAATATTTACTTATAAATGCCTTAAGAGTATAAGGTCCTGGATACAACAAGTACAAAAGGTTACTCTGCCAATTTGCTCCCAGTATATGTAAAATATATTGTCATTCTCACAACTTGGAATCTCTGGATTTACACTGTCTTCTACCTACCTAATTTAGACACCCACGTATAGAAAGTTGTCAATGGCATCTTCACCTTTCACTACCCCTGTATTGGGATCCTTCTGGTTGAAGATGTAGAAGCACAAGTTAAAAGAGATGGCTGACTCAGACAATGCTTGAGATCCAGAAGTTCAATGTCATCAGAAATAAGTTTCTTGCTCCCTACTTTCATCTGTGGTGGCTTGATTATCAGGCATTTGAGGACTTCTGGCAATTGTGGACTTATATTATCTTTACAGTTAGCAAACTCATTATTAGAAAATGAGAACATCGGGCGCCTGGGTGGCTCAGATGGTTAAGCGTCTGCCTTCGACTCAGGTCATGATCTCAGGGTCCTGGGATCGAGTCCCGCATCGGGCTCCCTGCTCCTTGGGAGCCTGCTTCTCCCTCTGTCTCTAATGAATAAATAAATAAAATCTTTAAAAAAAAGAAAATGAGAACATCTTTCTCATTGTTGACACATGATTCTCCACATAGATTCATCCTAACAACCTTAGACATTGGTCCTATTTGACCCAATTGCCACAATCTTTGAAATGAAAAAAAAATAATAATAATAATGATAGAGAGCCATGTCATGTACTGAAATATGAATATATGTGTGTTTGTGGAGGGAAGGTGTTAATATTTAATGAATCACATGAATGAACTATTTGAAGAAATGATGGTCTCCCACAAAAGACCCCAAATAGCCAAAGTGATCTTGAAAAAGAAGAACAAAGCTGGAAGTATCTAATCCACAAAACTGTAGTAATCAAAACACTGGCACAGAATAGACACATAGATCACTGGTATATAATACAGAGCCCAGAAAGAAGCCCACACTGATATGGTCACTTAATCTACAACAAAGGAGGCAACTTGTCTTCAACAAATGGTGCTGAAAAAACTGGACAGCTATGGACAATAGAGTATAACTGGAACACTTTCTTACATCATACACAAAAGTAAGCTCAAAATGGATTAAAGACCTAAATGTGAGACCTGAAACTATAAAACCCTTAGAAGAAAACATAAGCAGTAATTTCTTTGACATCAGCCATATAAACATTTTTCTAGATATGTCTCCTCTGGCAACGGAAACAAAAGCAAAAATAAACTATTGGAATTACACCAAAATAAAAAGCTTTTGCACAGTGAACAAAACCATTGATGAAACTAAAAGGTAACCTACTGAATGGGAGAAGATATTTGCAAATGATATATTCAAGAAGATGTTAGTATCCAGGTATAAAGAACTTATACAACTCAACTCCAAAAAAACCCAAAATAATCTGATTAAAATGAGCAGAGGACCTGAATAGACATTTTTCAAAAGAAGACATATAGATAGCCAACAGACACATGAAAAGATGCTCAACATCACTAATCATCAGGGAAATATAAATCAAAACCACAATGTCAGAATGGCTAGAAGAAAAGAGAAAATAAATAACAAGTTTGGTGAGGAAGTGAAGAAAAAAGACTTCTTATGCACTCTTAGTAGAAATACAAATTGGTGCATCCACTATGGAAAATAGTATGAAGATTATTCAAAAAATTAAAAATAGAAGTACCATATGATTCAGTAATTCCACTACCGGGTATTTACCCAAAGAATATGAAAACACTAATTTAAAAAGATATATGCACCCTATGTTTATTGCAGCATTGTTATAATAGCCAAGATATGGAAGCAACCCAAGTGTCTATCCATAGATGAATGGGTAAAGAAGATGTATATGCTTCAATAATATTTAATAAGATTTAAAAAGAAAAAGATCTTGTTATTTGCAACAACATGAATGGATGTTGAGAGTATAACGCTAAGCAAAATAAGTCAGACAGAGACAAATGCCATATGAGCTCACTGATATATAAAATTGAAGAAACAAAACAAATGAACAAATGCAGAAAACACAGACAAACTAACTCTTAAATACAGGGAACAAACTGGTGGTTGCCAGAGAGGAGATGGGTGGGGGATGGGTGAGATAGATAAAAGGGGATTAAGAGTAACACTTACCATGATGAGCACTGAGAAACATATAGACCTGTTGAATCATTATATTGGACACATGAAACTAATATAATACTGTATGTTAATTATACATCAATAAAAAAAAGAAATGATGATCTCAAAAAGGAAATCAAATACCATTTGCAGAGAAATTGAATAGATACTAGGTTTTTTATTCCAACAAATATCCATTGTAAGTACTTAAAGTGTACTATAAGTCATGTGAAATTCTAAGCAATATAGGTGAATTTTAAGGATTAGAAAGAGCAGTGTAAAAAGACCCTCCAAGTTCTATTCCTTACTGCATTGGTCTACTAGTATTAAAAGCTCCTATATTATTTACTAACTTAGTTTTCAAACTCCCTTCAGAAGTGAATTGTAGAGACTGTGAAAAGTAGAGAAAGGGCTTTACTTCACTTCTGAGAATTTGTGGAATTAGCTCTATGATGTACTAATAAACCTTCAAGGGAATGCAGGGAGCAGCTCTCCATAAGTCAGTCAAGATATTCTTAGGACTGGTGTGCAGGGCATGGATAGCACATTGTCACATATCAAAATTTTGTTATGATTTTGTTGTGATATTCTTGATGACCAATCCAAGATTCTAGACTTTATTATCAGATTGAAGAGACAGATATTCTAGTAAGTCAAGTATTTCACACATGATATTATCATATTTTTGTATTTGAATTTTTACCAGTTAAAATATGATAAAAGATATTTAATAATATAAATATAATCAGCACTTCATGTGATAATTTAAATGGGGATTTTTTATGCAAGCTGGACATTATTTCCCGTAAATTATTGGTTACTATTTGTAAATATGACCTCTCCATCTCACTAATCCACATGTCTCTTGAGTAGTCATTCCATTGTTTCAAAATGATGATATCTAATCTAGAGAAATACCAAGGATGATATCTAAACTAAAGAAATACTGTTTATGTCTGTTTGCTTTATCTTTGAATATATCTTCTTTTGCTGTAAGTAACAGCAAGCTTTCAAAGTGTACTTTTAATAAAATGTAGTGACTCTTATTGATGGGGGATAGATACATTCTAAGACTCCCAATAGATGCCTGAAGCTACAGATAGTGCCCAACCCTATATATACTTTTTTTTTTCCTACACATACATACCTAGGATAAAGTTTAATCTATAAATTAGGCACAGTGAGAGATTAACAATAATTAATAATAAAATAGAGTAATTACAACAATATACTGTAATAAAAGTTATATGAATGTGGCCTCTCTCTCTCAAAATATATTACTGTGTGTTATGCACCCTTCTTGTGATGATATAAGATGATTAAATGCCTGTGTGATGAAATGAAGTGAAGTGAAAGATGTAAGCATTGTGATATAGTGTTGGGCTACTATTTACCTTCTGACAATACATCAGAAGGAGGATCATCTGCTTCTGGATCACAGTTGGCTGTAAGTAACTGAAAGTATGGAAAACAAAACTGCAAATAAGAGAAAACTACTATATACCCAAAATTTACAGAACATTAGAACCATTATCATGAAAATCAATTTTCCTCCCCAGCACAGTAGTGTAGAGATGTCAGTTAATAAAGAATGCTTCATGATAAAATGTGAATAAAACCAGTTTCATCTTACTAAAGTTGCACATTGTTTTCTTTAATTATACAAGCACTAGTGTCTTTCCTTAATATTCTGAATTCCTTAGTATAAAATTAGATACTGTTAAGGATGCAAAATAAGCTATTAAATTACTCCACAGAAAACAAACAAATGGAAATATTGTAAGAAAATAAGGGCAGATACAGTAACATGATTTTCACGAAGGGAAATGCTAATCTTCAAATCTTTTCTTCCTCAGCATCTTCCCCTTTTCTCTTTAGAATTCATACACAGAATGCCTATAGCAGAATTTTAACTTGTTGCATATTATGATCTGCTCCTCAGAGCAGTAATAAGGACGTATGTGTGTATACTTCTTAAGATTCTCCAATTTACATGCATTTGGATGGCAAACAGATTTCAATTTTATGAGAACTATCTTTTAATGTTTCTGCTTTGGGTTTTCAGTTGCTTTTTCTTTTCTTTGATGAGAACCAATTTAGCTTTTCCATGCCCCAATCTGAGTGCCCTCAGAAGTGAGGGTCACTTCTTGTTGTGCAGTTAGCTCTAGAAGCATAAGTCTCTACTACTTCCCTCCATAGATGGATCATTTGCATTATTTTCATAATCTCTCACGTCTTTATTCTTCTTTGTAAGTTAAAGACTCAGTCACATTAATATTGGCTAACAGATTTATGTATATGTCTATTGTGTACCATTATTTTCAAAAATGATTTTATTTCAAATTGGGAAAATTTGTCTTCTGAGAAGTTTTGAGAAATTACACTCTGTTGTCTTCCTCCCCCAAACCTGCAACACCAATCAGATCATGAGAAAAACATCAGATAAGTGCAAGTGAAGGGACATTCTACAAAACACCTGACCAGAACTCCTCAAAACTGTCAAGGCCATCCAAAAACACAATACAAAACAAAACTCAAAATACAAAAGCAAACTAAAAAGGAAAGTCTAAGAATCTGTCATATTCAAGAGGAGCCTATAGAGATATAATAACTAAATGTATTGTCTTACCTGGGATGGGATCTTGGAACACAAAAAGGAGATCAAGGAAAAACTAAGGAAAAATAAATAAAATACAGACTTTAGTTAATAATATATATCCTTATTGGTTCATTACTTGTAACAAATATACCATACTGATATAAAATGTTAATAGGGGAAACTATGCAGAAGACTGGAAACTTTCTGTACAGTTTTTATAAATTTTCTGTAAATCCAAAACTGTCCTAAAAATTAGTGATGGGTACTAAGGAAGGCATTTGTTGAGATGAGCACTGGGTGTTGTATGTAAGTGATAATCACTAAATTCTATTTCTGAACCTAGTATTATACTGTATGTTAACTAATTAGAATTTAAATAAAAACTTGAAAAAAATTAAAGCGTATTAAAAGTAATAGTTAAAACATCAATCTAATAATTCAACATTGTAAGAGAATAATAATAACGTAAAATGACAAAGCAAATGTTAAGAACTTTCATATAGTATCATTAAACAAAATAAGATGTAAAGGGGATACATGTCTGGCTCAGGCAGTACAGCATGTAACTCTTGATCTCAGGGTTGTAAGAGCCCCACATGGAGTGTGGAGATTACTTAAAAATAAAATCTTAAAAAAAAGTTGTAC
>NC_138370.1:135966483-135978320 GCF_054177405.1 Leptonychotes weddellii
CCCCCCCCCCCCCCCCAGCCTGGTGATGGGTATTAAAGAGGGCACGTACTGAATGGAGTGCTGGGTGTTATACGCAAACATTGAATCATGGAACACTACATCAAAAACTAATGATGTAATGTATGGTGATTAACATAACATAATAAAAAAAGTAAAGATAAAACTACAATGATGTTTTAATTTTTTATTTATTTATTTTTTAAAAAGATTTTATTTATTTATGTCAGAGAGAGAGCACAAGCAGGAGGAGTGGCAGCAGAGGGAGAAGCAGGCTCCCCGCTGAACAAGGTGCAGGATTTGGGACCCTGGGATCATGAACTGAGCTGAAGGCAGATGGTTAACTGACTGAGACGCCTAGGTGTCCCTACAATGATTTTTTTAAGGTTTAAATTTACAAAATATCTTGATTCAAAAACAAAATAATCACATCTACTAAAAATCTAATAATCACAAAATAAGTAATAAAAAATAAATTATAGCTGGTATGAAAATGAAAAAGTCAAAACAATATAAACATAAAATATGCTTTGGGCTGAAACTGAAAATGCAGGGTGAAAATGTTGGCTTCCTTCATGGGGTCCCTAGGAGTGGAGATGGTATCTCCAGAGTAAAATGACAGAAAGGCATTTTATTTTGCAGTGGGAGAATTTAGCTTTCTAATGGTAAGGTTTTTTAAATAAGTGTGCATTATGAGTGAAGTTTATACCTCAGCATCAACCAACAGAGAAGTCTGTTTGTTATAGAACATCAAAGGATGAAAGCACTTAGATGGTTTATGTACACACACTGTAGAATCTTTGCAGCTTTCTCACAAGTAAGCACATCCTCAGTAGGAAAACTAATGATGGATTTTTCAAACTTCCCTATAAAAATACATACATAACATCCATGAAATGTTTACAGCCTCATTTGTATTCATCAACTTAGTGATCTTACCACACAAGAAAGTGAATTTAAATGAAAAAAAAAAAATGCTGAATTGTTCCATTACTGACTGCTTTTTAAATTTTTTTTTAAATATTTATTTATTTCAATGAGCGAGAGAGAGCACACACACACAGTGGGGAGGCGCTGAGGGAGAGGGTGAGAGAAACAGTCCATGCTGAGCTCAGGGCCCACAGGGGACTCCATGGGGAGCTTGATCTCACAATCCCTCACATTGGACCTGAGCGGAACCAAGAGTTGGAGGCTTAACTGACTATGCTACCCAGGCGCCCCCCTGACTGCATTTAAGAGTCTATATATAGAGCACCTGGGTGGCTCAGTCATTAAGCGTCTGCCTTCAGCTCAGGTCATGATCCCAGGGTTCTGGGATCGAGCCCCGCATCGGGCTCCCTGCTTGGCGGGAGGCCTGCTTCTCCCTCTCCCACTTCCCCTGCTGTGTTCCCTCTCTCGCTGTCTCTCTCTGTGTCAAATAAATAAATAAAATCTTTAAAAAAAAAAGAGTCTATATATGTGTGTGTATTATATTACATTATTATATTATATTAAGAGTCTATATATGTTTGTATGTATATATTATTTTATTATATATTATTACATAATTATATATTATATAATGCATTATATATACTATATTATGATAGTATATAATTATATATTATAATAAAATATGTGAAAAATAGTTACATATATAATTATAATAATCTAAGAAGTGTATTGAAGATCAAGAGAGTTATATGTCTTTGCCTGAATATGACATTTGAGTCATTTCCAGGCAAAAGAAAAAGCCTTCTAGCACAACCTTCTTCCATCATTCTACTCTGATCAGAATTCATACTCAGATTTAAATGCTTTCCAGTCAGTTAAAGTTTGCTTTACGATCAAGCATAACACTTACCAGGTAGAGCTATATAGCCTTTACAACTTTTAAAACATATATACTAAAAGTATTAGGCATAGGAATTAATAAATGATAAGTCAACAACATAAGAAAAAAGTGATATATTTTTTAAAAATTGAGAATTATACTTAAATTTTGTTTTATATTCTGTTTTATTCTTTCTTTAAGAATATATTAATATTTCTCTCTAGTGTCATCTAGGGTAGATATTAAAAATTCTCTCTATGATTACTTATTTCAGTAGCATGTAGCTGATCATCTATGCTGACTCATCCCTACAACATTCCTCTAATCCAGTGTAATGAATGCTTAATTTTTAGAGATGTCTTGATGACAAATGCTCATTCCCTGAAAACTGAATTAAATAATGGAACTCTTATATTAAATATGAGAACTCTTGAAAATTATCATCCAGTAATGATAGTGAATTCCATTGAGGATATGTGCAATATCCAGAGTCTTATAGCTAGTTATTGGCACAATTGTATGGAACCCAGTCTTCTAGTATATTTATTCATTAGAACATCAGTTTTATTTGTAGCCTATACATAACCGATAAATATTCTGCATATTTATAAGCATCTCAGTTTCATATATAAGTCTTCTAGTAGATGAAAACTCACCCAAAAAAAGAAAAGGGAGAATTTATATTATATTCTTCCTATAAATGATGTGACAGAGATCAGAAAATAACTGTGAGCAGCCTTAGAAAGCAGAATTTCTCTCTAGCATCATCTAGGGAATGAAAAGAAGAGAAAAAGGGAATTAAGGATGAAATTGGATCATGGTGCCTGGGTGGCTTAGTCCCTTAAACATCCAACTCTTGATCTCACCTCAAGTCTTGATCTCAGGGTCGTGCGTTCAAACCCTGCATTAGGCTCCATGCTGGGTGTGGGGCCTGCTGAAAGAAAAGAAGAAAAGAAAAGAAAAGAAAAGAAAAGAAAAGAAAAGAAAGAAAGAAAGAAAGAAGGAAGGAAAGAAAGAAAGAAAAGAAAGAATAAAATTGGACCAATACCTTACAGGATACACGAATATCAGCTCAAAATGAATTAAAGACTTAAATATAAGACTTGCAACTATAAAACTCCTAGAAGAAAACACAGGGAAAAAGCTCCTTGACATCAGTCTTGGCAATGATTTTTTGGATATGACACCAAAAGTTCAGGTAACAAAAGCACAAATAAATTAGTGAGATTAAATCAAACTAAAAGCTTCTACACAGCAATCCACAAAATGAAAAGACAACTAGGGTGCCTGGGTGGCTCAGTCAGTTAAGTATCTGACACTTGATTTCTTTCTTTCTTTTTTTAAATTTTATTATGTTATGTTAATCACCATACATCACATCATTAGTTATTAATGTAGTGTTCCATGATTCATTGTTTGCATATAACACCTAGTGCTCCATTCAGTACATGCCCTCTTTAATACCCATCAACAGGCTAACCCATCCCCCACGCCCTTCCCCACTAGAACCCTGAGTTTGTTTCTCAGAGTCCATAGTCTCTCATGGTTCGTCTCTCCCTCCAATTTCCCCGCCTTAATTTTTCCCTTCCTGCTATCTTCTTCTTCTTTTTTTTTTTTTTAACATATAATGTATTATTTGTTTCCGAGGTAAGATCTGTGATTCAACAGTCTTACACAATTCACAGCGCTCACCATAGCACATACCCTCCCCAATGTCTATCACCCAGCCACCCCATCCCTCCCACCCCCCACCACTCCAGCAACCCTCAGTTTGTTTCCTGAGATTAAGAATTCCTCATATCAGTGAGATCATATGATACATGTCTTTCTCTGATTGACTTATTTCGCTCAGCATAATACCCTCCAGTTCTGTCCATGTCGGTGCAAATGGCAAGATTTCATTCCTTTTGATGGCTGCATAATATATACAATGGAATATTATGCTGACACTTGATTTCAACTAAGGTCATGGTCTCAGGCTTGTGCGATAAATCCCCACGTTGGGCTCTGCACTCAGCACGGGGTCTGCTTGTCCCTCTCCCTCTTTTCTTCTCTTGCTCTGAAATAAATAAATAAAATCTTTAAAAAAATGAAAAGGCAATACAAAAAAGAGGAAATATTTGTAAACCATGTATTTGATAAGGGGTTAATATCCAAAATATAAAAGGAATGCATACAACTCAATAGCAAACAAACAACCCAATTAAAAGTGGACAAAGATCTGCATAGACTTTTTTCCAAAGAAGACATATAAATGGCCAATTGATATATAAAAAATTGTTCAACATCATTACTTAGGGAAATGTAAATCAAAACCAATGTGATATCACCTCACAAGGGTTAGGATGGCTATTATAAAAAAAGACAAGAAATAACAAGAACTGGCTAGGATGTAGAGAAAGGGAACCCTGTGCACCATTAGTGGGAGTGTAAATTCGTATAGCCATTATGGAAAACAGTATAGAAGTTCCTAAAGAAAACTGAAAATATAGTAACCATATAATCCAGCAAACTCTTTCCTGGTATATATCCAAATGAAATGAAATCAGTACCTCAAAGAAATAGCTGGGCTCCCATGTTTATTGCAACATTATTCACAACAGCCAAGATATAGAAACAATCCAGTGTCTGTCAACAGATGAAGGATAAAGAAATTTTGGTTTATATATACAATAGGATATTGTTCAGCCTTAAAAAAGAAAGAGATCCTACCATTTACAATATGCATGAATCTGGAGGACATTATGCTAAGTGATATAAGCCAAACATAGCAAAAAACTATATGATCTCCCTTATTTGTGAGAATCTAAAAAAGTCAAATATGTAGAAGCAAAGAGTAGAATAGTCGTTACCAGGGGTGGGGAAATGAAGGAAATGGTGCTTGGTCAAATGTATAAATTGCAGTTATATAAAACAAATACATCTAGAGATCTAATGTGTAGCATGATGACTACAGTTAATAATACTATATTAAATACTAGAAATTTACTAAGAAAGTACATTTCAGGTACTCTCATTACACACAAAATATGACTACATGAGGAGATGATATGTTAATTAGCTTGACTGCAGTTTTCACTGTGTATATGTATATCAAATCATCATGCTATATCTTTAAATATATATAGTTTTTATTAAAAATAAAATTTAAAAGGAAAAAAGGAGTGGATTTTCAAAGGAAAAAGTAAAATAAATTAATCGGTCATTCAGATTAATTAATACTTATCATTTAAAGAGCAATACAAATATGGAATGGAATGAGTGAGTTCCTATGTATTAAATTATATTAAAACTATTGTGGGAAATTGGCTTTTAGCTCTATAAAATTTTTTTAAAGATTTTATTTATTTATTTGACAGAGAGAGAGATAGTGAGAGCAGGAGAAAAGCAGGGGGAGTGGGAGAGGGAGAAGCAGGCTTCCTGCCGAGCAGGGAGCCTGATGTGGGGCTCAATCCCAGGACCCTGGGATCATGACCTGAGCCAAAGGCAGACTGAGCCACCCAGGCACCCCTAGCTCTATAAAATTTGAACAAAAACATTTTTTTTAAATACTCCAGAATTCTCAAGTACCTTTTAACCCACTAAGCAACTTAGATGATTTAGCATCAATGTCAGCAAACCATTTCATACTTGTGAATACATTTTACTCCTCAGGACAGCTCTATTCACTGCAGAAATTTAAGCTAAAAGAAGCAGAGAGAGTAATATCAAAAATTAGCTTTTGAAAAATGAAGATTATCATAAGAAAAACTCAGTAAGAAAACCATTTAGGATCACATAGGAATCTTAATGAACAGTAGAACATTTTGTACAACTTGAATAAACTGCATTTTGGGATAAACAAATTAGATGGGATAAATGAAAAGGCATACTAGACATTGCTTTAATTATTGAGAAAGAAAAAATTCTAAATTTAAACTTTTTCATTTCTCATAACTTTCCAACAGAATTGAGATACAGTCTCCAAAGACCAGGCATAAAATGAAAAAAAGTTGAAAGCATTTATTTATTCTCATATCAGTATCAGCCTAGCTGTACAGTTTACAAAATAGAGGTAAATGTTTCTGAGGTTTGTTATGAGCATCTGAGAAATTCTGCTTTTTGTGGTCTGCCCACAATTATTTTCTGATCTCTGTCAGATCATTTACTCTGAAAGGGCATATATAAATTTCCCATGGGTATTTTTTGCCCAGGTATATCACCCAGCAAAATACTATGCATTTTGGTCTTAAATTTTCTTTGATTCCTGTATAAGAAAGAGTTCTCCTGATGCTCATGCAATCCTGTTCAATGCCAGGTAGGTATCACTCTATCCACTTAGCTAGCTAGAATTAGATCAAAGTCTCTTTGAGCTTTCAATATACTGGTCCCACCCACAGCTACACCAAAATAAACTAAATAAATTATGGATTTAGAACAAAAGGGCTTATGAGCAATATCATTTACCAAAAGAAAAAAATGATAAAGAGTTGAATCAGCAACAAAAATAAATTGGTGTAAATAATATATGACTCAAATTATAATCATTGTTTCTAAGTAAAATACTGAGGAATATTAACCAATAACAAAATTTAAGATGTATTATTTCTTCTGATATGTTAAAATCAGTTTAATATAATTTAATGTAGTAAACCACATGTCACCAGGTATGTGAAATATTCATGAATATCCTGGGTTCTTTTATATTGAATTGATTTTAAGAATGTTCCATTTACTAACAAATACTGCACTAAATATAATGATATCTTTATGTCTAGAAAGAACTGAAAATACTTGAAAGTGTCCAACTTTCAAGACGATATTTGCAAATAACATATCAGATAAAGGGCTAGTATCCAAAATCCATAAAGAACTTATCAAACTCTACACCCAAGGAAAAAATAATCCAATCAAGTTATGGGCAGAAGACATGAACAGACATTTTTCCAAAGAAGACATCCAAATGGCCAACAGACACATGAAAAAGTGCTCAACATCACTTGGCATCAGGGAAATCCAAATCAAAACCTCGATGATATACCACCTCACACCAGTCAGAATGGCTAAAATTAACAAGTCAGGAAATGACAGATGTTGGCAAGGATACAGAGAAAGGGGAACCCTCCTACACTGTTGGTGGGAATGCAAGCTGGTGTAGCCACTCTGGAAAAAAGTATGGAGGTTCCTCAAAAAGTTGAAAATAGAGCTACCATACAATCCAGCAATTGCACTACTGGGTATTTACCCCAGAGATACAAATGTAGTGATCCAAAGGGGCACATGCACCCCTAATGTTTACAGCAGCAATGTCCACAACAGTCAAACTATGGAAAGAGCCTAGATGTCCATCAACAAATTAATGGATAAAGAAGATGTGGTATATATCTACAATGGAGTATTACTCAATCATCAAAAAGATGAAATCTTGCCATTTGAAATGACATGGATGGAACTAGAAGGTATTATGTTAAGCAAAATAAGTCAATCAGAGAAAGACAACTATCGTATGATCTCACTGATATGTGAATTTAAGAAACAAGGCAGAGGATCATAGGGGAAGAGAGGAAAAAATGAAACAAGACAAACCAGAGAGGGAGACAAACCATAAGAGACTCTTAATCTCAGGAAACAAACTGAGAGTTGCTGGAGTGGAGGGGGGTGGGAGGTATGGGGTGGCTGGGTGATGGACATTGGGGAGTGTATGTGTTGTGGTGAGCACTGTGTATTGTGTAAGATTGATGAATCACAGACCTGTACCCTTGAAACAAATATTATATGTTAATAATAAAAAAATTTAAAAAATTTCATATATTTAAATCTTATTCTGATTATAGAAATGAAATAAATTGGACAGGTTTAAAAAAACAAAAGTGTCCAATTTTCAAGGGAAATTATTCAGTAGTTTATAGGTTCTTATTTTAGAACAAATAATGATGGAGGAATATATATTCAAATAAACTAATCACAGACCAATGCTTTGATGAGCAATAACAATTTCTAATATTTCAAGCTATAATATCTGACTCTGATTCTAATTATTATATATAGCTATGATTTTTGATATTTATAACTATAACATCATTTTTCCACATCTTTGGGGTACATGAAAACTATTTCCCAATTTCATGCAGTTGGAAGTTGCAATGTGACTAGAGTTGGCCAATGGGTTGTGATCAAAGGTAATATTTATTGTCTCTTAGACAAAGTATTTAATTGCCAGCTGAATACCTTCTGGAATTCTGTAATTTGTCACACTGAATGTAATTGGATTCAGTGATAGGATAAAAAAGGCTTTCCTAGGCTCCATCATTATTACATGGAATATAAGTATCCAGGAGTTTGCCTAGAATTTCATGAGTGAGAAGCAGTCTTCAGTGTGCTATGGTTGAGATTTTTGAATTGTTGTATAACAAGCTATATTCTAACCTATCCTGCCAAATATAACAGAGTAATTCAACTCATTTGTTAGTCAACATTATGGTATTATGGTAACTGCAAATCAATTTGTAACAATGAAATTATACATCCTTGGCTTTAGCTGTTATGGTATGAATATAGTATGTGTTAAAAGTAAACTTGCATTTTAATATATTCATTTAAAATACAAGTTATGGGGCACCTGGCTGGCTCAAGGTAGAGCCTGCAACTTTTGACCTCAGGTTGTGAGTTCAAGCCCTACATGTGGTGTTGCATTTACTTAAAATTGGAAAAAAAAAAAAAAGAAGCATATTTATAAATAAATAGATAAATAAAATACAAGTTATGAAATCATTACAAATTTATTTATATAGAAAAAAATCCATAAGTAAAATGTAAAAACTGTGTTTCTCAACTTTTACTGACAATTTTGGTTTATTTGTCAGTATTATGATACGTTTTTGTAAAGGGTACTTGGGTTTTACATAAAACATGCTTTAAAGGTGGAAATGCATGATGAATGTCAAAGCATTTCATTGAGGCTCTTATATAACACATCTTATTTTTTGTTTCCTTGCAGTATTAAGCAGAATATAAAATATCCCAAAAGATTGTGAACAAAAAATATCTTAAAAAATAATTCTAACTATACAAAATATTTCAAAGTTTATAACTAGCAATATCTTTGCTCAAAAAAAATTCCTCACAACTTTAGGAGGTCAGGAAAGCCTGTGAGTCACTGTGACATTGAATTAAAATGTACCCTGAATGCAAACTTTAGCTGTGAGATTAGAGTATTCAGGATAATTTCCTACAGTGAAATTACTTGAGGCCATAAGGCATTATGGCACAAATACTATTCATTGATGTCATTATAAAGTGAACTTTACTGTGGAACAACAGTACTACTTCTTATGGTATCTAGACTTAACATTATTAATTGTATCACTATAAACCAATTTTATAGTGAAATAAACAGTAGAGATAATGCTGTCAGGCTTTGGTATTAAAGCCTCAAATAAAAACACTAAAATATTGTCTGAATATATACCTTATAAATTGATATGCAAAGACCAGGTGGAAAAAAAGCCAGGATAGGCTGTTATAACTCCCTACAAAACAATATAGTCACTGTCTGTCTCTTTTAAATGTTTTGTATCACTTCATTTAACAAATATCTGAGTTTATTTAACATGAAATGATGGCATACAGCAATCACAGCATTCTTTCCCAGAAATAGAGAAAAAGCATATGTCTTCTCCTGAGTCAATATTTATTTGATTGGAAAGAACCATGATAATTACTTATTGATTTAAAAATTGTTAGAGTAATCCTTAAAAAAATCTATGTCAAAAGAGAACACAAGCCTTCAAGAAGATATCCAAAGCTCACACACTTTCGAAAATCCTCTCCACAAGGAAACAAAATTAAATTTAAGACACATGCATGAGTACCTACAACACATGGGTCATTTATTAAAAACAAACTCCTTACTTATAATGTCAAATATTGATTTACAGTTACTCATCTTTTCCATCATTTGTGAGATGTAGCTATATTTCAATTATAAAATGAAAAGGCACACTATTAAATACTACTTAGCTTGCAAAACTCTTGAAGGCCAAAGAGCATTAAAATAGCTCCACAGAAATTACAGCAAGTTTTGCTCAATACTGGCTATTCTCAGGGAAAGTCAAGGCAATCACCATACTGATGTGGAATAAAATGCTATGAAAGAGCAAGATATAACTCTAAAAGGTGAAGTCTCCTAAAAAGCAAGCAAACAAAATGCAAGACATGTCATATTATAGCCTCAATGAGATGATGTTCATCATGCATTCCCACCTTTAAGTGTGTTTTATTTAAAACCCAAAGTACTCTTCACAAAAACACATCACATAATCCTGACAAGTAAAACAAAACTGTCAGTCAGAGAAGTTGAGCGACATCCCTAATGGTCACTTAGATTAGGCTTGATAAAACGAGCAAAATTTCATCCATTCTTTTTTTCTTTTTTAAGATTTTATTTATTTATTTGACAGAGAGATAGAGAGCACAAGTAGGCAGAGAGGCAGGCAGAGGGAGAGGGAAAAGCAGGCTCTCTACTGAGCAGGGAGCCCAACGTGGGGCTTGATCCCACGACCCTGGGATCATGACCTGAGCCATAAGCAGCCGCTAAACAGACTGAGCCACCCAGGCACCCCCATCCATTCTTTTTTAATGGTAAGCTACCAAAGTCATACAACAGACAACTACAACTACTGTCTGAGGACAGAGGAGAAAATAATTCTGGGGGCAATGGCTGTGAAAGAACATTCAAACATAGTCCTATTCTCATGGGGATTACAGATTATTAATTTGATGTCTTTCTTCTTTAATAGAGGGGTTTACAGCTATAAATATCCTGCTAAGTATTGCTTTTGCTGTAACCCAAAGTTTTGCTATGTTGTACTTTCATTTTAATTCATCTCAAAGTATTTTCTAATTTTCTTCATGATTTCTTCTTGGACCAATTGATTATTTAAATTGTTGTTTAATTGCCACATTATTGTGAATTCCTCAAATTTCTTTTATTATTAATTTCTAATTTAATTCTGTTGAGATAGAAGAACATACTTTGTATAATCTCAATATTTCTAAATTGCTGAAATATATTTTATGACCTAAAATAAGGTCCACCCTGCAGAATGGTCCATGTGCACTTGACTAGAATGTCTAGTTTGCTATTGTTGGAGGGAGTGTTCAGTAGAAGCCTGTTAGGGCTACTTGGCTTATAATATTGTATAGTATTATACTGTATATATTATGAATCATGTCTCTCTTCTACAATATGTTTTATGTGTTATCTATTTTATATTTTCTCAAAATTGTTTGAAAAGTCGGCACACTGTGGGTTTTTTGTTTGTTTGCTTTTGCAGTAGTTTGTTTTTCCTTTGGGACGGTCACTCAGACCTTTGAATGCTTATATTAAGAGTTCAGTGTCACAATGTCTGCAGAGAGAGTTGAGCTTATATCACATGACATGTATAAATGAAGCCATTTTCCTTTACTCCTAATATTTTGATTATAAGAAATCAAAATTCTAATTATGTCTATATTTCTTAAAGGTGTATTTATTTTAGAGAGAGCTCATGGGTAGGGCAGAGAGAGAGAGAGAATCTCAAGCAGCCTCCCCACTGAGCGTGGAGCCTAACATGGGGCTTGATCTCACAACCCTGAGATCATGGACCTGAACTGAAATCAAAAGCCCAGCGCTTAACCCACTAAGCCACCCATGAGCCCCTCTAAGTATATTTTAATTATAATGAAGATTTTTCCATTTTATAACAATAAAATATCATTCTGTAAAATTAAATGTTTTAAAGTCACAATAACCAAACCAAGAAAGTATCACAATATGCCTTCTATTAGCACTCAAAGCCTTCTTCTATCCTGGTATACTATCTTTTTTTTTCTTTCATCATAATAACCTATAGTCTGATTTATCATTTCTTTGTCCCTAAAATTTCCAACCCATTCTCTTTTGCACATAGATTCTGATAATGAAATCTCTCTCTTATAACGTCTGCTCTTAACTGAAACCCCCTATCTTTCACTCAATATGCATTTCAATCCCACCTTCTCTGAAGCT
>NC_138370.1:135978420-135991097 GCF_054177405.1 Leptonychotes weddellii
CCATAGTCTCTCATGGTTCATCTCCAATTCCCCCCCCCATTTTTCCCTTCCTTCTCCTAATGTCCTCCATGCTATTCCTTATGTTCCACAAATAAGTGAAACCATATGATAATTGACTTTCTCTGCTTGACTTATTTCACTTAGCATAATCTCCTCCAGTCCCATCCATGTTGATGTAAAAGTTGGGCTGAGTAATATTCCATCCTTTCTGATGGCTGAGTAATATTCCATTGTATATATGGACCACATCTTCTTTATCCATTCATCTGTTGAAGGGCATCTCGGATCTTTCCACAGTTTGGCTATTGCAGACATTGCTGCTATGAACATTGGGGTGCATATGGCCCTTCTTTTCACTACATCTGTGTCTTTGGGGTAAATACCCAGTAGTGTAATTGCTGGGTCATAGGGTAGTTCTATTTTTAAATTTTTGAGCAACCTCCACACTGTTCTCCAAAGTGGCTGTACCTCTATGATTCTTTTATACTCATGAGACTTGTTACTGTTATTTTAAAGGGAAAAAGAAGAAATACAAGGAATTAAAACCAAAACCAGTTCTATGAGTTTCAGAAAACCATATAATTCATGTATTTCTAACTGATAAAATGACTATATTAATAACTATATCTGGCTGTCAATTCAAAATGAAACTATGTGCATATGTGATTTTCAAACAATTAATAATGAAAAGTTATTAAGTTAGTAACAGAATGTGATATATGATCTATCTGACCACATTTTATATTTGTCTATCTGTTGTACCTATCACTGTGAATTATATAAATATTTATTGATTTATTAGATGATAAATGTTATTTTTACAAGTAAATTAAGTGAAACTTTTGCCTAAAGTTCATTGTAAGTTGAATCCCTTAGGACTTATCATTGAATAAGTTTATTCTTTTAAAATTTACATATATGAATATAATGTGTGTATATATATGTATATCATATATATATGTAAAAATAAAAGAGTATTCCAATTTAGATTTCCTACCTCCTATTATATAAGTTAAATGTCAGAAATTTTCATTTACAGCCATCAATACCGTTATGGATGGTCCTATGTCCTAGTTCAGTATGATAAGACAAACAAGAAAGATGGCCTACAAACATCAATGGGATTTTTCATTAACAAAAGAAAAGGAGAAAGGCATTGTTGACATCACATTTTGCCCTTCTTACTATCTTAAACATGGACATGAAGCCTAAGCTATGACACCCATCTTCCAAACATGAGGTAACAATCATAGAACCAGAAAAAGGAAAAGGAATACATAGTAGAATAGAAGGAAAGAGTTTGGATTATGGATGGTATCATAAAGCCGTTGCCAAACCAGAATCTATCTCGATACATTCTGCAATATAAGCTAATTAAAAATATACTTTATTATTGATCCCATAGTTATTTTGTTACAAGGAGCCTAAAGAAATTCTAACATATATAGGATCTATCACAGTAATGTGAACTGAACAATGGTAATACCTTATGATATATACAACTTTTAGCTAGGAACCAGTTACAGAGATTGCATAGGCCTGGTCCACAGTTATCTTGTATGAAATTGACTACAATGTCGGGAAAATAATCATAATTGTGATGGAGGTATATGTTGAAAAGATAAATCACATTGGAAGGTGAGATGATTGTGTATATTACTGTACAAGCCAGAGCACTTTTGGAGTAAAGAGGTCCTCTCAATAATCACATAGTATAAAAAGTGAATCAAACTGTCAGGGGGAAACCAGGATATACGGTCTCACTAGTTTAGGTCTAGGGTTCTTATTCTCCCAGGATATCTTAAATGAAAAATATAGATTGTTATCTGAGAAGTAAATATATATTTTTTATCTGGAACATAAATAAGCCTTTTTAAAAATAAGAAGTTATCAACAAACTAGAGGATTCTGCAAGTTCCTGTGCAATGTCCACCTCTGCTTTTACCTGTTATCAATTTGTGGTCCAGGTGGCTCTTGACATATATCTTTGCTGTGCTAAAGATTTGAGTTCTCATGATAATTATGTTTATTGGTGGATACTGCTCTAAACAACTGAGGAAAGTTAATGTTTCTGAAAAGACAAGCATAACAGAAGAAGAAAACTATTAAGCAGATGACAGTTATAGGCAATTCAGTAACTTTATATAACAAACACCCATTATCCAAATGTTATAGTTCCATATTTAAAAATCACATGGAAAATAGGAGACAAGGAAAAAAAGTAATTGCTAACAGCTCATGTTGATTGCTCAGCTCTGACTCAGCACAGATTGACAAGAGTAAAGATTCTAAATTACTATTGAAATGTACCACAAATCCATTGATCATGTAATTTCAGCTTGCTTTAATTATCCTGATATATGCCACTAAAATTTTAGTAATTAGGTGAACATTTTGAAGTTAATAATGCTTTCAAATGCCTTACATAAGAATGCACATCAGTGTTTTCCACAGATTAACACTGACTCTATAATTCAAAAATAGAACTTTTATTTTATTGTACACAGATCTTCAATATACCACCAAGTTTTGATAATACAGTTGGGATACCTGAACATTCACAATGCAGGTCTTATAAATTATATCTTGATTTTTCCCCCACCAATTTTGGGAAGCCTCTTTGCATTAAATTATTTTCTCCATTTTCAAAAATGTCTTGAATACTCTTTCTTGATTTTTATGAATCTTAAATGTTTAGTTTTTATTCATATGTATTATAAATATATTATTTCCAAAACATTATTTTAAAAATACAAATATTTTAAAATAATGCAAACATTTTAAAAATGTCCATTTTTATATTCCTAAAATGAAAGGACCTCCATCAGTATATTTTTTAGAAATGATGGGATTTTGGTGGAGTTGTATCTACTTTCTTATTAAAGAGATACAATTTCATCAAGTAGTATTTTATTTATTTATTTATTTATCTCTATCAGACCTTGAAATATTTATCAACACTCTAGTCACATTAAGATAAGATTATTACAGCTCCCTCAGCTGGCTTGCCTGATAAGAATTTGTTTGAACTCCAGTTGGCAAGGATTCTTTTTGTAAAAGAAGATAATTCTTTTTTACCCATATTTCTATCTGTTCAGAAGCTTTGATTCTTTTTCATTTGCTAGTGCCACAAAACAGCCACTTCAGAATTACCTCTCAAGCTTAAATCATTTTAGGGCTCCAGTCCAGTATATTAAAGAAACTCCCAGCTTCCTGCAGCTATGAAGAGAGAATTTTCTGTTTCTGTTATGTGCACAGTTTGAAGAGACAAACCTTTTTTGGTCTTATACATGCAATCTTTGGGAACTTCTATTACATTAAGTATATGCAGCATAGGATTTAACTGCAATACAGAGGCTCTCTATGTTAGCTCACACTTGTAAGTGTTATCTGAAGTGCTATTCACTTCCACTCCACAAAGAACTTTGGAGAAGATAAATACAAATTTTTGTCATAAGATTCCTAAGAAAAAAATAAATAGAAAATCAGGTTAAAGATAATAGCTACTCATAATTTCAAGTTTTTATGTTCAGTTTCATGTTTGGCTAAGTAATTTATTAACAAAATGCATCTTTATGGAACAGTATAAAGAGTAGAGGCCTGAAAACTAGAAGATTTAAGAAAATTTATTATTCTCCTTTGCCACTACCTGATTATAACTTTACTCAGCAGCTCCATTTTCAACTTCATCTAAGTGTCGAAATGCAAAAGCTTCAAAAGCCCTTAATTCTACTATTGTCACTGTTTGTCTCATCCCTAACAAGCTGCGATCCAATGTGTGACACACTTGGACACAGGGGGACACTTGTGAATACCTGAGTTATAAAAAAATTGACTACAAACTAGGTGAAACAATAGCTTTCTCTCTCCTGTAGGAATGTCTTCAAATTTTACTTAGTATATCACAAAAGAGTTCACCTAACCTGGCCTTTACCTAGCCTTCATTTTTATTTTGTACTAAGTCCTCTTTGTTAATATCCTGTCTTTATTTGTGTTCCTCATATCAGTCAGACTCATAACTCCCTAATGGTCTAGTACCAGGTCCCAGATTTCAGACCCTTATACTCACCAAAACTTCTCTAATTTCTGCACCTGTTCCCTCTATTAAGAGAATTATCCCACATACTTATAATGAATCCCATGTTTATTGTTAGCTAATATCAGTTTCTGCTGTCTATAATCATTGCAACTCAAGCTAATGTAAACATTGGCATTTCATATAAAATGTTTTTATGAAAGACTCTTAAATGGAAAACCAACCAAATTGAGGGGATGGGGTGAATAAATAATGAGGATTTATCCATCCATAGCTAGGAGGACAATCATGCTTGTTATGTTGTGGCAATGTCACTGGTTAAATAATTGTTATATGAATTTTGAGGTTTAAAATAGGTCTTCAACCAACTTGTAGCTTTAGGGTGATATATATATATATATAAAATATACCCTATATATATAATCCATATATATATATATATGGATTTTTTCATTTCATCACAAAGCAAGAAAATTATATTTGTTTATGTCACTAAATTAACATCCTAAAGAAGGCTAGAGACTGGCCCAGAGTTTCCACAGTTCCATGCCACCTGAGGAATGAGGGAATAAACATTTCAGCATACATGTCCTAATTCAAGAACACTGTTGAAGAACTTTGCTATAGAAACCTGATAGAAAAAGGTCAGGATACTAGAATGCTTGCCTGCTTCTTGTACCTTCTACAAGATTTTTCTACAAAAGGGCTATTTTCCTCACTGGCCTACCTGAGAAAAGAAAGGAAGAACAAAGAGAATCATCCATGTATTTGATTCCACTAAAAATGCCTTTTCTGCTGAAACCAGTTATTTTTGAATGCAGGGGTGGTAGAATGCTACATCTTTGGATTATAGAAGCTAAATTCAGTGCTCTATGGTAAAATTACTATGAGACAAGGCAGAGAGGTAGAAAACTCAGTATGATATAAGATGAGCACTCAGGAAGACCCACAGAAATAGAACAAGCATGAATTTTCCTGGCCTTTCAAATTAATACTCTAGACAACCAAAATCCCCACTTCCTCCTCACCTTCCCCCCTCCAAAACAAAATCCTCATGAATATTATTCTCTGAAAAGCATATTGATGGAAATATAGCCATGGCAAAGGCAATCAGTTGAGTTTGCTTATAGTTTCACTTTGCTTCATGGCAGAGGTGAAAACAGAATCCTGTAATTAAAGTCTAGGGGTTGTAGAGAACCCCAACTGCCTTCTGAAATAGAAATCCCATAGGTAGGACTTAGGTTCCAACTAACCAACAGACAACTGTTTTTATGGCGTTGCATTGCCATAGAAACCATAAAAAATGTAAAAAGAAATTTTATGATTACTCTATTACTAGAGCAAATTTCAGGCTGTCATAAGCATGACAAAATAATATTGGCTGCTAAAGCTGTATAGTATCCATTAGGGAAACGCTCCCCAGTGCCCACTCTCATGTGTCCACTGAGAACCCTGTGGAAAGGGAATCTCTGCAGTCATAAAACCTGACCAAGGGTCTCACTCAACAATAAATGAAACTCACAAAATCCTGTTCAACAAACTATATTTGTTTTGATTGATAGCAACTGTAAGATAGGATCTTTCCTTGTTTTATCTAAATAGGAGATTTGAATATACTTACAGTTTCTGTAGTGTATATGCATATGTGTATTTTTGTCATAAGTTGTAGTATCATGATAGGCCACTTCTAGATATAACTGGGAGGAATTTACATTGAATAGATATATTGTTGGCTTGGTCTGGAATGCAGTTGTTAGATATTACTGTGAAGAGCCTATCTTTGGGGCTCATTCATGACTGTATATCAGATAGTTGCATTGAAATGGGGGGATGACTTTCTTTAAAAATTATAGTAAGAGAAAAATATGTTTATGTAGTTGGTCATATGTGTTGGGCAACCAAGAAGTAACCTGTGACTACTATTTTTTCTGGGCATCTCTATCCACCAGTTTCTATTAATAGAACTTACTCTCCTGACCACTCAGGGTTTGTAATGTGATCAATGTTGGGAAAATCATAGTATCCAAGGTCCAGGACAAAATGACTGATCAAAGGTGTGCCTGTACCTTGAGCCGAGACAACAGGAGTTTATCTATGGAATTTTCTTCTTTCCTTCCTTAGATACCCAAGAAAGTATTCTGCTTTCTCTCTGATATAAAGTTTTAAGAAAATAATTCAAGAACTCCCAGGAACTCTGCTAAAACACCACACACACACAAAACTCGTAAATATCAAGAATTAAATTAGAAAAAAGATTCAGATAATAACCCAAGTATTCAGTCCCTGACAGTCCTAAGGCTGTCCCATTTCCTGTCTGTCCTTAATGCTCTGAGTGCTCCAGTGCTCTTCAAATAAAGTGTGTGTGTGTGTGTGTGTGTGTGTGTTTAAATCATACTTTCTTCGGTTGAATTGGGTTTCTGTCACTGAATAATACAGTTAACTTCCAACTCTGACATGCTTAGATTCTAAGATACTACGTTTGTCACTAGAGATAGACCCAAGACTATTTCAGTATTCAATAAATATGAAAAGGTTAATAATCAAAGGCAGCCCTTTCATAATTAAATTTGTCATTGGTCTTTCAGGCTGTACTATATTTAGTGATTCAATCATAACAACCACCTGAAATAGCTATCTGTAAAAATGAAAGTGATGAAAACATATGATTAAAAAAGTGATTTCCTGACTTTATTCATCTTCCTTAATCCACTTAAAATAATTTATGAGATTAAGCTTCATTGGAATAATATAGTTGACTATAATATTAATTCTCACTAAACTAATCTTTATGAAGGACAAGATCACATCTGTTTTGTTTAACACTGTATCGTATAAAAGACACCCTGTTAACATTTCTAGAACTCATAAATTATTTTAACTCTGCTACTTGCTTTCTTGTCATCCTGAGTTTCTGACCTCTCTTTTCTAAGCCCCAGTTTTCTCTTCCATAAAAATAGATATGGGATAATTACATGTTTTAGGTATTCAATGAATGTTTTCAATCTCAGAGTACAGACAGTTGGCAAAGACAAGCTAATAAGGATTCACAGACCCATCTGCCACTGAATATGTGACCTAGAACAAGTTACTTGACTTTATCTGTACCTCATTAAGAAAGGTGTGGTGATTCTCTTTTATATTTCCCATCTTCATCAGTCTTTTTTTTTTCCATCTTCTTCAGTCTTGACATCAATGGTTTGTTTCTTTGCCTCATGCACCTCTTCAAGAAAATAATTTCAAGTAGTAAATATGAAAGCATAGAAACTTAAATTACGGGGCACCTGGGTGGCTCAGTCGGTTAGGCGACTGCCTTTGGCTCAGGTCATGATCCTGGAGTCCCGGGATCGAGTCCCACATCGGGCTCCCTGCTCGGTGGGGAGCCTGCTTCTCCCTCTGACCCTCCCCCCTCTCATGTGCTCTCTCTCTCTCTCTCATTCTGTCTCAAATAAATAAAATCTTAAAAAAAAAAAAGAAACTTAAATTACTATATATCCTGTGCAAGGTCTTTTATAAAATAGTTTAAAAAGAACTGCTATGTGATTATGTGTTATAAATTATATGCAAAACTTTATATTCCTAAAATTAGTATTACTGATTTCTTTTTACCTGTATAAATATAGGGTGAAAGTAATATACCCATAAACCATAAATAGGGATAAGATTGACAAATTTTCTTTAGAAGAGTGATTAAGAAGATGGAAATTAAGATGGTATGAATAAATAAGAACCACCTCCCATTTTTAAAACTGAAGAATTTTGTGTGTGTGTTTTTAAATTATTATTTAGAAAAGGACATAGAACTAGAACACAATTCCTAAGTAATCTACATACTGCAGAATACTGAAAGATTGGAAGTAGAATGAATTATCAGTCAGCAGACAAAAGCAGATGTCGTAGACCAAGAAAAGCTGGGGAAATTTTCTTTTCTCTTCATCTTGAATCGCTGAGTGGAGAACAAACATAGAATAAGACTGGAGATAGAGAGGCAATTTATGAAGGCATAATCTTAGTCTGGGTTAGATAGAGATGGGGGAGCCTAGGACTGACTGGAAGGTAAGAGTGAAAATAGTTGAGAAGTAAATAAATAAATGCTTTTAAAGATACATTTTGAGTGTAGATCAAAACAGTTCTTGTCATTGGATTGTGAGTTAGAGATGATGGAAAGTGAGGAAAAAAGGTTCATTCTATGATCATGGTTTCATCAAATATGTATGAAGCACAGATGAGCAAGACTGGGAAAACAGGATGGGGTAGGAAAAGGAAATATAAATTCCATTTTAGTTATCCTCTAGGTGGAAAACTCAAGTAAAGAGATGTAATATATTAAGTCTGGGACTCAGGAACAAAAATTAGATTTGACATACGAATTTGGAAATGACCAGTATATGTAGTATTTGAAGCCTGAGACAAAATGTTATTACTAGTGAGAGAGTACAGTCCAGGAAGAGAGCAAGGATTAATCCTTGGGTCATACAAACACTAAGAGATCTGTAGGAGAAAAACCCCGAAGAGAAACTTCAAGTGTCCAAGGAGATTAAAGAAAAATTAGGATAGTGGCTTTTCCCAGAAATCAAATAATGAAATTGTGTCATGGATAGTGTGTTCAAAATCTGTTAGAAGTAAAGTCATGACACAATGACATAGAATTGGCCATTGGATTTGAAAAGAAATCCTTGGAAAAATTGACAAGAACATTTTCAATAGTGTGGTGTGAATTATATCTTTATTGAAAAGTTAAAAGGGAGAATAATATACAAAGGACATCAGTAGATACAGAAAACTTTCTTGAGAAAAAAAATTTAATATGGACAAGATAAAATAAGGTAGGAGTTTGTTTCACAGGAAGGGTTTTTATGTTTTTTTTTTTTTTAAAGATTTTATTTATTTATTTGACAGAGAGAGACACAGCAAGAGAGGGAACACAAGCAGGGGGAGTGGGAGAGGGAGAAGCAGGCTTCCCGCGGAGCAGGGAGCCCGATGCGGGGCGCGATCCCAGGACCCTGGGATCATGACCTGAGCCGAAGGCAGACGCTCAACGACTGAGCCACCCAGGCGCCCCAAGGGGGTTTTTATGTTTTAACGTTAAATGTGAGATAGCTTTGTGTGTGTGTTTACATATATATGCATGTATATGTATATGTGTGTATACATATATATCTAAACACACATATATATCTAAACACACATATATGTAAACATATATATATGCACATAAACAAACAAGGAACAAATTTTTTTAGCTGGTGAGGTGAGATTTATTCAATATATAAGAGTCTCTGCTCTTAACTAGACTGCAAAAGAAATTTCTCTCATAACATAAAAAAAAGGCAAATAGATGGAAGTATACAATTGAAGTCCTATTTTGAAGCATTCCTAAAGTAAACCAAATAATTGGAAAAGCATTTCGAATAAAATACATGATAACTTTTCTCATGCTTATGTAAATGCTCAGCAAACTGTTTCACTTCTGGATATAACATTAATTATGTAAGCCCAAAAAATAGCAAATAATTTTAGAGGTGACTTTTTAAAGAGTCTTACTATTTGGCCCTTGTGGCATTTGCTCTAAATTAGCTCTGGATGTCACATACTGTCCTCTATTTTTCTTAAGTAGATGTGGGTAATATGCTATGGATAAAAATGTAAAAATAAAAATATATGAAATATTTAGTTTATCAAAATAAATGAAAGTAACACTGTCTTTTGTTTTAATTAAATTAATACTGGACATGTCCATATGTTGAAACCTTGCCTTTATACTGTGATCTATTGAAATCATTGATTTCAATGAGATTCTGTGTTTATCAAATATAATCACAAGGTAGAACCATATACCAATTATATTTAATCATCATTCTCAATTTCAAATGTTATAACGTTTATAAACATGATTCATATCAGGTACAATTCTTATGAGGTAAAAATTTTGCATAGGAGAAGTGTTTTAAGTGGCAGGTAAATTACCATTTAGCTTTCAAAAATCTAATTAGCCAATATCTTTGTCTGAAAGTACATATTTATTAGGTTAGCCCATCTTCTGGTACTTAAGTCCAAAATGTTTTGTTCTTTTTCCTTCCACAAAATACAAATAATTATAAGTTCCAAAGGATTTTATTCTCATTTTATGACCTCATCACTGTTTATAGCTGATCTATATGAAATAACATAGTTTCTAGATAAATGAAATACATATTTTCTTTGTTTTAGAGATGAATAGTGATTACCAGATACCTCAAAAAATGAGTATTATTAAGTTAGAAAAAGATCTCCCCGCCTCACTCAAATTTGCAATGTATTTAGTCAATGGATGCTGCAAGAGAAACAATTTAAGCCAAGAATGGTTTAACTTCTATATTCATCTAGATTTGGAACATGTTGAGAAAAGATTTTAGGAAATCTGTTTTCTCTCTGATATTTTGTAGTGATACTCTTTTTACATGCAAACACAATTTACAAAGTTACTAAGAGTCTAATTTTCCTCCAGAATATTTAACATAAACATACTTATTTTGATACCTTCTTTGTCAAAGAAACAAGCTTGTGATAGGAACTTTCTCAACCTAACAAAAGGTGTCTATGAGAAACTCATAACTAAAATCATGCTTTATGGTGAAAGACTAAAAACTGCCCCTCTAAGATCAGAAATAAGGCAAGGATAACTGCTCAGAGATATTCCGTTCAAAGAAGAACTGGAGAATGTAGCTAATATAATAAGGCAAGAAAAGAAAGTATTGCAACTGATAAATTTTGACGGTTGTTTGCTAGTTCCTATTTAGTTTTAAGTATTTTCTTAACTTCTTTTGTGAGTTCTTCTTTGATTCAGAATACTACGTGTATAGTTTAATTTCCAAATATTTGGGAATTTTCCCTAATTCACTTGTGCTGATGCTTTCTAAATTAACTGTATTGTGTTCAGAAAACACTTTGAACTATTTCAATATTTTTTACATTTTTTAAGACTTGTTTTATGGCCTCTCTTGTGGTCTGACATGGAGAATGGTTCATGTGTGTTTGAAAAGAATTTTTATTCTGTGTCACTGGAATAAGTGTTTTAAAATTATCAGTTGAATCAAGTTAGTTGATAGTTTTATTTTAATCTTAAATATACTTATGGATATTTTGTCTAGTCACTCTATCAAGAATCAAGAGCAGAGTTACAATTGCAACCATAATCACTTAGTTATTTGTTCTTCCTTTCAAACATGTCACTTTTTGCTTCATGTAATGTGAAGCTCTATTGTCAAGTGCATGTATCTTTATACTTGTTATATCTTCCCAATATATTGACCCTTTTATCATTGTAAAACACACCTTTATATCCATAGAATATAGGGATAGAAGTATTTGTTCTCTTAAAGTCTATTTTGTATGATCAATTAATATAACCACTCCCATTCACTTATCATTTTAAAAATGTTATATATTTTTCCATTAAAATATTTTTAAACTGGGCACCTGGGTGGCTCAGTTGTTTAAGCGACTGCCTTTGGCTCAGGTCATGATCCTGGAGTCCCGGGATCGAGTCCCGCATCGGGCTCCCTGCTCAGCAGGGAGTCTGCTTCTCCCTCTGACCCTCCCCCCTCTCATGCTGTCTCTCATTCTCTCTCTCAAATAAATAAATAAAATATTTAAAAATATATACATTTTAAGCATATCTGGAAAAATAGTTGGATCCTATGTTTTATTCTATATGACAATATCTTAGTTTTCATGAGAGTGTCTAGTCTAATTTTACCTCATTTAATATAATCATTTCAATGATTGTATTTATGCCTGATATTTTGCTATTTATTTGCTATATTGTTTATATCTACTTTGTTTCACCTGTTGATATACTAAATTTACTGTGTTAAACAAATGTAATGGTATACAATTCTAATTCTTTTGCTGATACTTTACCTATATTTTTGACTTGTTTTCTTAGTGGTTTATCATGAAATTACAGTATACATCATGATTTATCACTAATTCAGGTAAATATTTTTTTTAAAAAAATGCAGTAATCTGGGGCCCCTGGGTGGCTCAGTAGGTTGAGCATTTGACTGAGGTCATACTCTCAGGTCATAACCTCAGGGTTGTGAGATCGAGCCCCACATTGGGCTCTGTGCTCAATGAGGAGTCTGCTTGAGATTCTCTCCTTCACCCTCTCCTTCTTCTCCCCACACCCCGCTCACACTCTCTCTCTGTCTCTCAAATAAATAAATAAATCTTTGAAAAAAAATACAGCATTCTTGCTCAAATGCACTACCACTTCCTTCCCGACATTTGTTTTATTGTAATTATACACCTTATTTATTTGTACTATAAACCCAACAAAATAGTGTGATAATTATTGCTATATATCTTCTGTTACCTTAAAATATTAAATTAAAAATTTTGAAAATATTTAATGAACTCTTTCATGTTTTCCAGTACATTACCATTTCCTTTGCTATTTTATTTTTTCCTATGGATTAGAGTTACTGTCTGGTGACATTTCCTATTAGACTGAAGGAATTCCGTTGTTATTTATTGTACAACAAATCTCCTAGTAACAAATTCCCTCAGTGCTTTTTAATCCTGGGAATATATTTATCTTACTTCTATTTCAAAAGGATTTTTTGACTGATATAAAACTCTTGGGTAACAATCATTTTCTTTT
>NC_138370.1:135991597-136017051 GCF_054177405.1 Leptonychotes weddellii
AGAGATGATGGACTCTGAAAAACAAACAGGGTTCTAGAGGGGAGGGGGGTGGGAGGATGGGTTAGCCTGGTGGTGGGTATTGAGGAGGGCACATTCTGCATGGAGCACTGGGTGTTATGCACAAACAATGAATCATGGAACACTTCATCTAAAACTAATGATGTAATGTATGGGGATTAACATAAGAATAAAAAATAAATTAATAATAAAAAAATAAATAAAAAAATAAAAATAAAAAAAAGAATGTAACATAATACAGATATGCATATAAATATTGTATTATAAATACATACATATGCACATACATAGGTGTGAAGATCAATTTTACGTGTCAAAAATGACTGGGCTAAAGGATGCCCAGATAGCTGGGAAACATTATTTCTGGTTGTGCCTATGAGGGTGTTTCTGTAAGAAATTAGTATTTGCATTGTCCTATTGAGTAAAGGTCACCCCTACCAATGTGGATAGGTTGAGGAATCATTGGAAGATTTAAATGAGTAATAAGATGGTTGGAGTCACCATTAGTAGAATCCCAGAGATCATCAGAAGAAGACTGTTGTGAATGTAAAAGTGGGAAAGATGAGATAGACACAGGGAAGGTGTGGGGGATGGGACTCACACTTAGATGAGGAGAAACAAGGTGTCCTGACCAAACACCAGACAGATAAAATTTCAAGCAACTGATCAGTCAGTGCCTCTTCCCAACTCATCCTTTGTTAGACAGCTAGAAGAAGTGGGATTTACCCATAATGTAAAGTAGAGAGAACAGATGTTTGGTCCAAAGAGATAACAACAACAACAAAAAGTCAATGGATGACAGAGTGCCACAATCCTTCAAAGGTAAGCTACCAGTGTATCCCTTTGAACATCATACTTCACAATCATTTGAGGAGTCAGAAAATTCAAGTATATGCCTATCATTAAGACTCACTGAAACTTGTAAGAAACAATACTAAGAAAGAGAAGCAGCAAAAATAAAATGTAATAAAACTCTTAGCCAAGAGAAAATAGAAGTTTTAGAATAACTAATATCTTCAGAGCGATTTTAGAATATTTTGTGAAATGTAAAATAACTATGTAGATTGGTTTTAATAAAAAATCTAGATTGTAGGAGTAAAAGTCAAATTAAAGGACAAAAATGCAGAATGGTTTGGACTGAAGAGAAAATTATTGACCTGGAAGAGTGTGCTAAGAAAGATCTAGGAAGACAGAAAGAATATAATTATCAGAGAAAAAAAAAGAGAAAAAATATATGAAGAAGTAGTGAGTGGAATGACTGAGTGTACACTTTGGATTGAGACTGTCAGGAATTAAATCCTGGTTTCTCTTAATATTTGCATAACTTTGACAAGTAATTTAGCCTTTCTGCTTCTTTTTCACTTTTAGAATACTAACAATAGTAGTAGTAGTAGTAGTAGTAGTAGTAGTAATATAATAATAGTTATTTCTTAGAAATATTGTGGGGTTCAACAGTTAATATATGCAAAGTCCTTAAAAATGCATTTGACAATATTAATTGCTTGGTAAATGTTAGCTAGCATCCATATTGTAAGGGTAAAATTATGACATTTTATCATCTCCCCTTTAGTGTGTCTCCTTAGAAGCAGAATAGATTTGATATTGAATAGTCCTGGAATATTGTTTTTAAGGGCTTTCTGATTCATGGAAATGTAAACACACATCTCTGAAATAAACTCAACAGTCCTTCAGGAGATACAGGAGACTATCACAAGGTATAACCATGAGTCAAGGAGATAAGAAGCGTTTACATTGTTCTTTCTTCTGTTCTACCTAACTAATGTGTGTGAAATTCTGTCTAGACTTTGTAGTCTCTTTTGCAGACTGCCTACAATGTGCATTCCACTATAGATATATACCATTTTGTAATAAAATTGCTTTCTTTCTTTTCCCTGCTCTGTGGAGAGAATTCTGTCTTGATAGGATTTTTATTTTCTCAGCACTATATTTTCAGACATTTCAATATCCATTTAGTAGAAGTTCTGGGAAAAAAAATACTAAAAAAGTGAATGAGTGGAGAAGATAATAATAATAAAAAAAACAATAGAAGAAAGATGCCTTTAGCCAAACAATTAGAATTTTCAGATTAAAAGGACCCAATTAGTATATCTTTAAATGGGAAAAAAAAAGAGCCCATACCTAATTTCACTATGTTGAAATTTAAGAACACTAAGATTCAAGATTAAAGTCTAAATATTCCCAGACAGAAAAAAAAAAAAATTCCATAGGAACAAGAATCAGAGTATTATCACAACTTGGCAAATGTTAGTCCAGGATAACAGAAATGGACCCAATTGAGAGAAAAATCTATGATAAATGAAATAATGTGGCATCTAGATGTATTTATCAATTCATTTTTTCTTAAGGACTGGTAAAAATATTTTATCAGGGTTGACTAAAATAGTTTTCTTTATATTGGTATGACCTTCCATTCTTATCTTACTTTGTTTCACTTCTGACCATATATTTCACCTACTTCCGTGTCTCTCAAATCACCTTTTCATCCACACAGCTCTATGATTCCTCAAATCATAACACTGAATATTAATTCAAGAAAATTAGACTCTATAATTAGGGAAAGATGAAATTCTAAATTAAAAAAAAATCTCTATCAATTGATTAGATGCCTTTATTTCTTTCCTCTGGAACAAGTATCTATCTAATTTTACTACGTACCAGACAGTGGTTTCCTTTTCTATTTGTGTTGTGTTCTAGTAGTTTTTCTCTTGTCTGTGTGTTTTTCACTAATCTGTGATTATGTTTTTTCTGTTGAAGTAATAATAGTGTTTTTCCAGATTATCTTTTAGAGGGGAGAATAGACTTGAGATAGCTCAGAGCTGATAATAGATTTCTAATTATGTAGAAAAATTCATGCCAAAATACCTGTTAGAAGCTATCACATTTTTATTTTATTTGGAAAAGCTCTTTTAATCATTTAAGATGCATTTTCATGTCACTGCCATACATAATTTTAGTGGACATATGTTTCTTGGTCAATAACCATTCCTTTAGGGAATCAGCCTTCCTGAACTCCATAAGGTCTAAGATGATGTGTCAATGATCATCTCTATCATTCTCAAAAGGGACACATTATCCCTATGGTCACAAAATTGGTTCAAAGAAGAACATCTGACTGAAGCCAAGTCAATTATGTGTTTTCCTCCCTGAGTTGGAAAGATAGACCCTCTCGTTCCCATACATTACAATGTAGATTGCATTTGAATTTGGACCATCTGAAATCAACTCCCTTACTGCATCTAAAGAGCATAATTAGGGAATGAAATCTACATACAGAAGAAAGGTAGAATATGAATGAAATGAGTAACAGAAATATGACAACATTGCTTGAACTCCCAGTATCCAGTAGCATCTTACACTTATGGGTTTCCTAATTAATTCAGCTTTCTTCCACTTGCACCTGAAAGATTCTCAACCAATACAGAGATAATATTTCAATTTTACATAAGAGACTAAGATTAAGAATTTAAGCAATTCTCTCAGTGTACATATACTCACATATGTATGTGCATGCATGCAAACTTATTTATCAATCTATTTATTTGTTTGAAACATTCTTTTTCCTTCCAACATTGCAGAACAAATATTATATAACAGACATCATGTTAAGTAGGCATCTATATTTCATAATCTAATATCCCTTCATTAAAACAAGCACATAAAGTAGACTGATAGATAAATAAAATAAAATAATGAAATACACCACTAATTGATCATTTAGAGTTAGTCCTTTCCCCTTTCCTCCAAAATCATTTAGTTACTAAGACCATCTTAAGACGTTCATGTCTCAAGATATATTGTGGTGAGTGGAATTTTGTTGGAAGATTTCTTAGAGGAATTTACCTGCTACTTTTCTCACCATTTGATACAGCAGCCCAATCCTTAATAGTAGCAGCTTATTTCTCTCATCGTTTGTTGTATCAGAGATTGTTGTTGTATCAGAGATTCACAGATGGTTGTTGTATCAGAGATTCACTTAATACCCAATTCAAATAATTAATCCTGAGGTCATAATTGGGTGTTTCTGCGGGGGATACTTCCTTATACATAGCTACTACATAGCCCTTTACTCAGATCTACTAAGAAAATGTAAACCCTCATTTCTCTCTTGCTGGCTTTTCTGTGTAGAGTCTTTCAACATGTGTTCTTGATTTATGGGTTTCAGTTGCTTAATTCCATGGCTAGTCATGCCCTGTATGATCTTGGAAGTGGCCTGACAACTTTATCACACTGACAATGAGACATAATTTCCCCCACCCCCAATGTATTTCCTAAGACTAAAGTTCCTAAACTGTCTGAACTCCAAGTATTATAGATTTTTCTATGGTTTATATACATGATCTTCAATGGGACATAATGATTTACCCTTTCCAAATTGGCTTCCTTAGTCGTATAGATAACATGAGACCCTTAAAGAATCCACAATCAAATGTAACGTTTGGCAATGTTACATACAGAATCAAGTATCTATTCTTGTATTTGAGAACTTCTGAAAATATTTTTTAAAAATTTTCTGCAATATATGTTAAATTTGTTCCAAATACCCACGCCTCTATTCAATTCTATACTTACAGAGTCTCCCCTATTGAAGAAGTACACTTCTCACCACCATGACTTTAGGATTGGCTATATGACTTGCTTTAGGAGAAGAAACACGCACAGAAGGGACATAAGCCATATCTGAACCAAAGTTCCACGAGGAAGATTAGGTTTTTCTTTTAGTATGGACCCTGAATGAAGACTCCATAAACAGAGTCAAATCTAACCCATACTAATACATAAAATGAGCAAGAATAAAATTTTAATATTGTTATAATTTGAGGCCTATTATTGCCGCATAACTAGAGAAAGCTAACTCATATGTTCATACTACTTAAAATTCCAAGTGATTTATTTTTGGTGTCTGACACTAATTTTGGAAATCTCTTGGCAATTGTCTCTTCCAATATTTTCTTTTCACTTTATAAATATAAACATCATTTCACAAATTTTAATTCTTATAGTGATTAATGAAAATTTTGTCTAATCTTCAAAACTGTTCTGATTAGAAGAATCTGCCCATTGATTTCTTTAAAGTTTTCATTTAATATTAGTGTTAGGGGAGGGCTTTAAGAAGATGTGACCATTGGTTGACCCTTGAGCTGGATCCAGAAACTGGCAACTCCTCACTGCCTTCCCTGTCCTTTGAATGTCTGCTCTGCTTACGTCTCCTGCTCCCAGAAGCTGCCCTGAGAGGCAAGGATACAGCCCTGAGACAGTAATGTGGTGGTGAGACTATCTGGACCATGTGCGTGAATGAACCCAGTTAAAGCCTTTAAATAAACTTTTAAGATTCTGGTGGGCGGGTGCAGGAATCTACTCATCTTGCAGTCATCCAAAGACAATCCTCATAAGTAAGTTCCCTTGCTTATTAAACCTGCCACCTACCAACCTGGACTGGTCTGCCTCTTTCTTCCATCTCCCCTGTCCTCCACATATAGGGACCAGCTTCACATTACACCCAGGAAGTGCTTGAGGTTGCAAAGCAACAATAACAATTAGAAAAATTTTCAGTATGCTTCTATTCATTCAGATTATATTATTTATTCTTGCAATTTACACTAAGTTTCAACTAAAATATCTAAGAATTAACATATCTTGAGCATCCTATATTAACATTTTCTGTTCTATATTCCAGATTGTCACAAAAGTGTTTCAATGAATTTCCCCATTAATATATAGGGATAGGAATAACAATATTCTAAAAAATATTAACCAACTTGAAGCTGGAATAGTCAAGACAGTTCATTGGAAAATAAATGTATTCTGTTTTATGTTATATCTTTTTTTATTTCAACTTAATTTTTTTAAGATTTTATTTATTTATTTGACAGAGAGACACACAGAGAGAGAGGGAACACAAGCAGGGGGAGTGGGAGAGGGAGAAGCAGGCTTCCCGCCGAGCAGGTTGCCCAATGCGGGGCTCGATCCCAGAACCCTGGGATCATGACCTGAGCTGAAGACAGACGCTTAATGACTGAGGCACCCAGGCGCCCCTCAGCTTATTTTGAAGATGATTTTTATATCTAATTTCATGATGTTAAAAGTCAAAAGACCTACATTTTTATTCAATCTTTTTTTGGTGGCTAGTTACTGAGTACCTTCTATGTCTCATAGGTTACGTTGTTCTTGGATTTGTATACAAGAAATTTCTGAGAAATATGAAAAATAATATATGATTCAGTGATCAATTTATATTATAAGGTTCAGAGATTAACAAAATCTATGTAAGTATTAAGAGACACCTGTCGGGCACCTGGGTGGCTCAGATGGTCTGCCTTCGGCTCAGGTCATGATCCCAGGGTCTTGGGATCGAGTCCCACATCGGGCTCCCTGCTCCTTGGGAGCCTGCTTCTCCCTCTGCCTCTCTCTCTCTGTCTCTCATGAATAAATAAATAAAATCTTAAAAAAAAAAAAGAGACACCTGTCATTAATTCTTCCACTAATGTATATGTCATCTTGCACAAGTCGCATAAATTTTATATAGTTTAGTTTTTTCAAATTTAAAGAAAAACTTAATACTTTTAAATTTCATATGTTGTAAAGCAAAAGCAAATAAACATGTGTATAATACATTCTAATATATGAACACTACAAAACAAGTACAAATTACCAAATTAAACAATTTTTACTCTGGACTTTTTTATAGTAATCTGTAAAAGATATAACATATTCCTGTATCCTTTATAAAGTAGTTTCAATTGTACAGTCTAAAAAGCTTTCCTTTTTTCCGTCTAGATTCTTTGGCTGGCCTAATAATTAAATTGACATAAGACAGATTAAAGGGAAAAATTATTTTGTATGTACAGGAGCTCATAAAAATTTGAGACTCAAAGAAGTGACCAAAGCAGGCAGCTTTTATACCTTTAGGATAAAGAAACAATAGATTTGTGAAGAGTTGATAAGACAAAGAAGTTTGGGCTTGGGCTACTGAATTATAAAGAAGTAACAAAGTTTGTTTATACAGCCTTCTGGGCCTTGAATTCCTATCTCTGTTGATAAGAATACCTCCTTTCCTCCTGGTACAGGAAGGGTATCTTTCACATGGGAGATTTATTTTCTGCTTTCAGGGAGGTAAAGGATGCTCAGAGTGTCCTTGCATTGACTGTTTCTTAGTTAACTTTAGTTCCAAATAACCAATACGACAAAGTGGCATATTTGGGGAAAGCCTGCCCTGAACCCCATCACAACAAAAAGTATAATGGAGAAAGTGGAAATTGGATTATGAAAATTCTTTCTAGTCCTGTGTGTGTACATATGCACATCCACACACAATTACCTTTAGTCTATAAAGCATTAGTTTTCTGGAAACTGCCTATAGACATACAACTCTCATTATCAGATCATGAGCACTATCACAGCTGTTCATGTCAGTATTAAAATGATTAGGTTCAAATAAGTTTTGCATGTGTAAAAAATAAGAGATTTTTTCTCTCACCTCTGCCAAGTTTCTCACTAATCCACCCTCATTTTATTTGAAGTATGTCAAGAGAAAACCATAAAAGGTAAAACTATGGGATTAACTTCCAGCTGTTAGTCCAAACATAATAGTTAGAAAAAAATGCAAAAGAAGTTTCAATTTGTTCTTAGATTTGTAGTACAAGTAGATATGGGATAATATGTTAAACATTTTAATATAGAGCCAATATTTTAATCACTATATATGTAAATATATTTATATATAATGAATACACAGCTATGCATATATATATGCATATATAAACATGTCTATTATTTATTTATGCATAATGTAAGCATACAGTATGCATAAATCGTACTTAGAAGTTGTTACATTTTTATTCATAGTTATATTATTGTGCAAAACCCATTTTCCCTAAGTAATAATGTTTTTCCTTCCTGCATATATGTCAATACAAATTTTTCTCAGACCATGTTATTTTTCACTCTTTCCAAAAATGAAAAGTAAGTGACCTGCTTAATTGGGAGGTTGTGTATCATATACCTTTAATTCTACAGTATAGCTCTGCATTCTCAAGATTGTTTTACATCATTGTCATTCCCTGGCAGATATGAATGACAAGTCCAAAAGCCGCCGTTTTAAATTTTGTATAAAGAGAAGAAAAAGCAGACAATTTTATGAATAGTTTTTCTTCCTTTCTATAATAAATGGGGTGTGTGTATTTGTGCAGCCCAGTTAAAATCTATAATTAGAATGACATGGGTGCATGAAGGAGCACTAAGAAACTGCTAAGTATAGCTGAAAGGTTTTTGAATACCAAATAATACCCACTATGGAGCCACCTTTAAAGTCACATTTACTGAGGGAAATGTAAACTTGGTGAATGTTATTGAGAAAGCAAACATTATTTCAAGCTCCAGGCATGCAAGTACAGAACATTAATAACCACCTATTTCTAGCTTTAATCCATGCAATTAAAAAGGTCAAAAGTGTTAATGTTGATAAAGGTCTCGTAGAAAGAGAAGTAGTATATGAGATTCTAATTATTAATCATTATCAAGAAAAGTCCTGACAGCAATTACCACACCATCACAAAATAAGTATCTCAGAGGACTCTAAGAACACAAGCACATTTTCATAACCAAACTCAAATTTTACATTATTAAAGACACAAGGATAAAGGTGTATTTCATATATCTAACACAACAATTATGCTAAGATTTGCAAAACATCTTCATAGACTGAATATGTTTAGTGTGAATTATATTAAACAGTACCTTATATGATTTTTTACTACTGATGTGTTCTTCCAGAAGATGCACTCTGCAGAGGGCATAATATTTGCAAAAGCAATCAGATATTTGATTTGAGTTCATTATTATTGTAATCTTTTGGTGATAAAGTGGCAAGATTTCCATTTTAGCACAGAAAAGATTCAGGATTATTATAAAATTTGTGCTCACGATAAATCTCTAATTTAGAAAAGGAAAGTAAACGTTGAAATGTTAGAGTAAAAAGTATGACTCAGAGATGAATCTAAGGAACTTAGAATTGTGGGATATCTTCTAAAGTTACTTATTAGTAATTTCACAGCTTGTGAAATAAGAACGATATTTAGTAATAAACATAAATAGTCATTCATTGATTCATTTACCTAGTGAGTCCCTTCTATGTCCCAGTAAGTGTATTAGGCACTCACTATATACTTATTATACTTAATATAGTGTACTAATATTGGATGTCAATAGAAATAATATTTTAAGGGCTATATAAAAATGTTGGATCAACCTTCATTAATTCAACAAATATTAATACTAGTCATGATAATTTCTAGTGATTAAAAATAAAGAAAAGATCAAATCCTTGCCCTTAAGTAGCTCTAGTTTCCAGTGCTGTTCATTGCAATGTAATTACTTTGACACAAGTGTGTTAAAATGTTGAGAGCTCAAATGTTACTCTGCCCTAGGATAATTCAATGGAATTATCAGTAGAGTCAACATTTTTAAAGAAAAAAATCAATGAATTTGAAGATAGGTCAATAGAAATTCCCCCAAATACAAAGGAAGTAGAAAAAAGGTAAAACAAACAAACAACAAAAATAAGCAAATAAAAATAAAGCAAAATCCCCACACTATCCAGGAGCTGTGACACACTACAAAAAGGATTAATATATATGTAATTGGAATCTTGGAATGAAAAAATAGAATTGAGAGGAAGAAATATTGGAAGAAATAATAACCAAGAAATTTCCAAAATTAGTGTTGGACTCCAATAATGTCTTATTAATATCAGGTATTACCTAACATAATACAATGAGAAGGCACTTCACCCCCCTTGTAGTCTCCCCAAAACCCATAACCCCACTCTCATGAAATCATCACACAAAGCCAAATCAAGGGACATTCTATAAAATGCTCAACTACTAGCTCTTCAAAAGTGGCAAGGTTATGAAAATTAAGGAAAGATGAAGAAACAAAAACATATTGGGGCATTAAGGTGACATGAAAACTAAATGCAATGCGATATTCAAGACTGATTGAATCCTAGCACAGTAAAAGGACATTATTGGGAAAAGGAAAAAACAAGGCAAACAAAAAACAACACTTGGCAAATTTGAATATAATCCTTAGCTTAGCTAATAGCATTGTAACAGTGTTAATTTCTTGATTTTGATAAATACAACATGATTATGTAAAACAATAACATCAGCGAAAGTTGAGTGGAGGGTATAAGAGATCTTTCCATACTATCTTTACAATTTTTTTGTAAATCTAAAATTGTTCCAAAATAAGAAGTTAAGGAAGAACATTAAAAAATAATCTTGGATACAAAATACATAATCATATGTAAACAGAGGTACAATGACAATGCAATTCTGAAGTTTTCTGTGTTTTATAAACCCATTCTTTATTTCCATATTTTTCTGTTCTAATGACTGACATTTATAAAATATAATTAATTTTGGATTAAAAATGTTTATTGTCTCAATTTAATAATCACAGTAACATTTAAGAAACTGCAAATTAAAAGCTATTATCATTATTAGAAAACATTAAAGTCTAAAAGGAGAGTTAATTGTACACTAAGGAGCTAGAAGTTTAATGAATTCTCACATGAACAAAAGACAAAAATATAAATGGGGATTATACTTGGAAATATTTTGATTATATTATACATACTATTTCTTATTTATATTAAATGAGTGTTTTGGCTATATTACCATTATACTTCATGATTAGTCAAATGCAACCAGACAATTTCATTAAATGTAAACAGAACATCCAGAAATATTACAAAAATGTTCAGAAAATAAATAGATTCATTGAGTAGAAAGATAATCATTATAAAATCTGTTAACTAATTCCATGTTAATATGTGTATGATATAAAATACTGTATCAATTATAATTTTGTGGGCACCTGGATGGTTCAGTCAGTTAAGTGCCAACTCATGATTTTGGCTCAGGTCAAGATCTCAGGGTCATGAGATCAAGCCCCACATTGGGCTCCACACTCAGCGGGGAGTCTGCTTGAGATTCTCTCTCTCCCTCTTCCTCTGACCCCCCAGGGCATGCTCTCTCTCTCTCTAAAATAAATAAATAAATCTTTTTAAAAACCAATTATAATTTTTATCTAATCTAATAGTAAGGTAACTTAAAATATTAAAAGAATATCCAATTTTAGTGCATGCTAGTTGCCTATGCATTTTTGTCCTTGTGCATGTTTATTATTCTTAAATAATTATTTATGTACTGTAGATTCTACCATCTCTACATTTCTAAAATTATTATTTCTGCTCTCTTCTTATTGTCATATTCTACTGAGAACAATAATTTTTATTTCAACAAAATTCTTCAGGATATGTGTGGATATGTAAATCAACAGACATGTGGAATATTTGTAGAAATGATTTTTTTTACAGACAATAAGAGGTGCACTTTTCAACTTATATCCACTGCTTCATATTCATCCTGCTAAATTTTGCTAAATGAAGATAATTGCAGTATACTAAGAAGTAAGTGGCATGAGGTTTTAACAAGTAGTAGTATCCTATTTGTACTTCATACCAAAGCTGTTGGGCTTTCTCTCCTGCTTTCAAATCTGAGAGAAAGTGTAATTTTATCACTGGTCTTTTTCATCCATCCAGTTCTTTAAGATTTTTATTAATTCTTAACTTTTCTATTAAGATTCAATAGCTCCTGAACTTTTGTCTGGATTATAGTACCCATTGCCTCTGCTATTCCTATTGTAGCAACTTGCCCTGTTCCTTATACTAATATTTTGTGTTTTATTATTGTTATTTCAGCTGTCATGTGATCTTGTTTCTACACATTGCTATGAACATTATAATAGCTCAAAATACAAATATGTGGTAAAATAAAAATACTATGTAAGGCATAAGTAACTGTTGCAGAATACATAATCCACATGGTACAATACTATTAATTAGAATGTGATGCATATGTGCACATTATTGGTGATTCCAGCATATGCCATGAGTGAAAAGTGCAGTGAATGAAAATTTTTTTTTTGTTGCATATTATTGTAGGACATTGGTAAACCATTTTAACTATAAAACTAGCATTATTTGGGGTTTATCATTTTTTGTGCATACTCAAAATTCTATTTTAGCCATTCAATACTTTGGAATTTCCTTCATCAGGATATTCATTCCAAAGACATGTAACAGAAAGTATAATAGACAGATTTCCTATTTCAGCTCTAATGAGAATACAATCCAAAAAAGTTTATAACACAATAAGAAAAACAAACAAACAAACTGAAAATCGGTAACTTACTTTGTGCTCATCAGAGTACTGACGTTGCAGGGCAGATCCCTTCCTGCAATCTGGAGACACAAATGAATCTAGAATCACAGCCATGAACTGTTTACCTTGAGCAGAAGTCACTGAAGCCATAAACTGGAAGAAACATTTAAATAGTAATTTTGATTAGTTGTTGGAGGCTAGGTGTGGACTAGCTTAATAGTAAAGAAATCCCAGAGGTGACAGTCTCTGTAGGGGGGCCCACACTTTCATAGGTTTTATTGCTAAGAACCCTATCACATTCTCATGATTGAGAGGAAGAAAGATGCCTTCCTGGGTATGGCAGGGATAGGGATAACGTAAACATTGTGAAATATGTCTAGAATGTTCTCCAAAACAAAAACCTAGTCTCCAGAGGAAAAGATCTTAACAGAGCCTTCTATCAGGTGAGATAAAGGAATTCCTCCCATTCCAGACCCCTCTAGTCTTCCTGTCTCACATACAGAAGGAAACAAGGTAAGAAACATTTGTGAACGGCACAGCTCAGGCACAGGGGCCCACTAAATGACTGAATCTTAATCATAACAGGATAGGATACCTCCCTCTTTCACACTTTACCACCACAACAGGGCTCCAGCATAATAAAAGCAAAGACAGCTGAAAGGACTGCAAAATTCACTCTATCTGAGGAGAAGTTCATAGGAAAGTCCAAAGAAAACAGAGGGGAAAAAAAAAAAAAAACTAAAATTTTGAAGCCTCTGACATCTTTGCTATAGCAAACAGTGAATAGTTTTCAGCTCTTGACTAGATTAACATAAAACCTCATACTAAAGGCCTATTTATTCAATGCCTCTTATCTGATACATCATGTTTGGCTTTTAAGAAAAAATCATAAGCCATATCAAAATGCAAGAAAAAACACAGTCAGAAGGGAAAAAGCAAGCATTAGAACCAGACTCAGCTATAATCACATTTTGGAATTATCTGACAAGGAATTTAAAATAACCATCGCTTATATGCTAAGGACTCTAATGAAAACAGTAGACAACTTGCAAGAGCAGATGGGTAAAAGAGCAGAGAGATGGAAACTCTAAAGAGAATTAAAAGAAGTTACTAGAAATAAAAAACTGAAACAGAACTAAACAATGCCTTTGATGCGCACGTTACTAGACTAGATATTACCAAGAAAATAATCAGTGAGCTTGAAGACAGGACAATAGCAACTTCTTGAAAGGAAATGCAAAGATTTTTTTTTTAAAAGAATCATAATTTAAAAAAGACCCAAACATCCAAAAATCATATATAACATACATATATTTGTAGCACTAAAAGGATAAGAAAGAGAGAAGCAGAAGAAATCTTTGAGGTAATAATGGCTAAGAATTTTTCCAAAATTAATGACGAGACACTGAATTGCAGATTAGGGAGTTTCAGAGAATACCAAGCAGGATAAATGCCAAAAATATCTATAGTTAAGTTTATCATATTCAATATTCATAAATCCAAAGCAAGGAGAAATCTTAAAAGAATCCAGAGAGAAGTGTCATAAAGACATATAAGTTTTAAGTGAATATGAATAAAAAATAAGATTGTCTTTGGTCTTGGGAATATTTTGGATATGACATAAAAGGCACTAGCAACACAATGAAAACTAAGCATCAAACTAACTTCACAACAAAAGAACCAATCAACAAAATTAAAAGGCAATGTAAAGAATGGAAGAAAATATTTGTAAATTATACAGGTGATAAGGAGTTAATATCCAAAATATGTAAGGAACTCATAGAAATAATAGGGAAAAAAAAAAGACAACAAATAACCCTATTAAAATATGGGCAAAGGATCTGAATGTATGTCTTCCAAAGCAGACAAAGAAGTAGCCCAGAGATATATGAAAAGGTGCTCAGCATCACTACCACAAGGGAAACACAAGTCAAATCACATTGAGATATCACTTCACACCTATTAGAATGGCTACTGACAAAAAGATAAGAGATAAATCTCGGCCAGCTTGTAGAAAAAAAGGAATCTTGGTTCACTGTTGATGGCAATGTAAATTGTACAGTCACTCTGGAAAACAGTATGGAGATTCCTCAAAAAAATAAATATAAAAATAGAATTACCATATGATCCAGCAATTCTACTTCTGAAGGAAATGAAATCACTATATCAAAAAGATATCACCACCCCCATGTTAATTGAAGTATTACTTAAATTAGCCAAGACATGGAAACCACCTACTTAGGGATTTTTGGAATGGAAAAGGGACGGATGAATGGAAAAGAAATTTACACACATATATCTATGTGTGTGTGTGTGTATATATACATATATATATATATATATATATATATATATATATCCCAGTATATATAACTGGGATATTATTCAGCCACTTGTGACAACATGGTTAGACCTTGAGGGCGTTATGATAAGTGAAATAAGTCAGAGAAAGACAAATACTGTACAATCTCATTTATATGTGGAATCAAAAAAAGATATCAAACTCACTGTGTTTGCTGAAGCTCAGGCACTGGAAAGAATGTGCTGCAAAGGCCTCACTAGGCGGGGTCAAAGACAGAAGAGAGAGGAGTAAGATGGAGACAGAGAGACAGAGAGACAGAGAGAAGGCTGGGTAGGTCAGCACGCTAAAGGGTCAGCTCCAGGTTTGCCCAGGCCCATAGACGACCTTTCAACATACTTATATGAGGTGATGAGTTGTAACTAACCTTACTGTCATGATCATTCACAATATACATTTACATCAAATCATCACATTGTACATCTTAAATTTACACAATGTTATCTGTCAATTATATGTCAATAAAGCTGGGGAAAAAAAACTTTTAAAAAAGTTCATAGCAAATTTGAACAAAAAGAAATAGCCAAAACAGAAATATCAGAGAAAACTGAAATAGATACATATTTGGGTTGCCCCAGCTCCATTTTACTCAACAACAGATAAAGGAACTCACCAGTTTGAGTATCAGGAAGCAAAAGATCAGAGCATCATCCCCAGCATCAAGCTAGGCCTTTTTATTACCAATTCCAAGAACATGCCGAAAGACTTGACCTACATTCCAATATCTTCACTGACAACAAGCACAAGCACAACAAAAAACGTTGGAGGTCCCATGATAGGTTACATACATAAAATTAGACTCTAAGAGTGTATTCTATATTACCTACTGTCTACACATTACAGTCTTGCTAGGCTCTGCATGCAACAAGAGGTAAGGTTGGACTGTATTTGGTGGTCTATTTTGAAATCTATAAGCAAACAAATAAGCAAACGAATGTATATTTACTTTAATAGCACCAGTATCATGAGTGTATTATCTAAATGCCTTCACCAAGAATGCATATTAAATCTTAGTATTGACAGCTAATGAATTTCTAGCATCATTTATGTTCAAATGGGAACATTCTGGAATATAATTTATCCTTCATAGATTTATTATTTTGGGCTCCTAAACTTGCAACCATGTTTTTTGTTTGTTTGTTTGTTTTTTGGGTTTTTTTTTTTGCCAATATGTTTTGAGCTCTGTATACATATTTCTTCCTGGGTCCTCTTTACCATTTTTGGTACATAGTTCTCATCTATGGTAGATTCATCTTAAAAATTCCTCATTGACCAAGCAGTAGTTTAGTATCCCATGTAATTTTTTATGCTTAAATTCTAATTCTATTGGACTTTAAACTCAGTAGAACAGCTATGGCGACTGCAATTTTATTTTCACACTAACTGAAAAACCACAAAGATATGACTCAAGTATTAAATATCTATAGAAGAACATAACTAAATGACCTAATCCCCAAAGAAAGAGTCATGCTAATGAGAAGTTTGAAGAACAAATGTTAAAGTATCTTCTACTGAAATAACAACAGTAGATTTTAAACTTAAATAATGCCATACTTTTTAAAAAATATGAGTGTATGTATATGGTTTGATGTATGTATATTTAAATATCTATATAGATATATTGACCTTAACTCATGTTAATATCCCAAAATTTGATTTATATTAATAAATTACTATTATGAGTATTATTAGAGAGATAAAGTAGATTAGTGGTTCCCAGAGGATACGGGGAAGGAAAGATGGGGATGGAGTAGTCTTTGGAGTGATTAAAAAGTTTTGAAACCAGGAAGCTGGTGATACACAAAATTGTGAAGGTACTAAATGCTTCCTCATCAAAACTCTTACTTATGGATACTGAAATTTAAATTTCATAAAAGTTTAACGTGAAAAAATATTTTTCTTCTGATCTTTTTTCAAACTTTTACAACATAACATGCATTCTTAGTTGGAAGTCCCTATAAAAACAGACTGAGGGCTGGATGCAGCGTGGTCTATTCTGCTGACTCCTAGTCTGGAGATAAAACATTTCTAATTTTCTGGAAATAAACTCTAGTCCTTGGGCAAGTCACTAACTCCTCTGTTTTCTCTTATTTATGGAAGTTTATCATGTTGAGGAAAACAAGCAGATCACTCTAATTTCTGCTGAGCCACTGCAGCTGCAAATCAATGCTCAAGTGTTACTGAACTTGCAAAGAATTGCTTTAAAATAGAAAACAATGAGTTTGTAAATATTGATTTTTAAATAATGTAAACTATTTTCTTTTTTTTTAAGATTTTATTTATTTATTTGACAGAGACACAGCGAGAGAGGGAACACAAGCAGGGGGAGTGGGAGAGGGAGAAGCAGGCTTCCCGCTAAGCGGGGCTCTATCCCAGGACCCTGGAATCATGACCTGAACCGAAGGCAGACACTTCATGACTGAGCCACCCAGGCACCCCCTAAACTATTTTAATTACCAGTTAATGTTAAAATTTTTAAACAGTTTTATAAATTCATTTCTACTAATATAATTGAATTCTACAATTGAATTTTTTTCTACAATTGAATTATATTGACAAAGAGAAAAAAGTCCAGACCATTCAAAAATAACCATCTTCTTATACCTCCTTTCCCATTATAATTGTTGTTTTAGATTTTGCGTGCATATTGATAATTATCACTTGTGAGTGTTGTATTTAATTAAGGTAATGCTATACATACTTCTTTGCAACTTAGTTTCTATCTGTATAGATCCTTGCACTTCCCCTTGACAAACATTTCACAGTGTATAATTACATAGGTGGATGGGTGATTACTTGAATTAATTCATTTGACTCTTTGATCAATGCATACAGTATTAATAACTATATAGTATGGTGCTTGCCACACACTAGACAACTTCCTCTTTTAAGGCTTTGTTTTATACTATTATATATAGATGATAGATGATAGATAGATATGGATATATATATACATATATATATACACACACAACCTTTTATTGATGTACATTTGGATTGTATATACTACTTTTACTTATATATAATTGTGTTATTTCAACCGTTTTTATCACAAACAATGGTTTCCCAAATACTATGGTAAAAATATAATTACCTTTTATAAGTAGATTTACTAGGTAAGAAGGTAGGCACATTTTATAATGCTATTTACAGGCCTTTCTTAATGATATTGTTTTGACAATAATACATATATAATTTCTCAATATCCCCTAACATACAAGGTGATTCCTATCATATGCCTTTCTAACTTCTCTCTGGAGCCTTAACATCGCAGGGGCAGGTATAGTCTAAAACCATTGATTATCATGTTTTATAATTTTGGGAGATTATATAAATTTGCATAGAAGTATTCAGACAAAAGTGCTAAATCAAAACAAATATTATTTGAAAATAAACTTGACCTCATGATGCAGCATTGTTTCTGTAAAAATAAGCTTGGAATTTAATTACAGAAGAGAATATTTAACAGGTTTCTGGCAGAGGCCTTTTGTAGATGGTTCTTTGTGAAAACACCTAGTTTGTTTCACACTGAAATGTTTCTTTAGCAGAGTTAAATAAAATCACAATGGTAACAAAAAAATATGAGCCACAGCTAGAGATTCTAGATTCAAAGCCAGGTGGTAACTTTGATTGAAAAATACAACCGGAATGCCTAAGCCCATTCAAAAGCAGCTAAGCAAGAAAAGTAATTCAAACTGGTGACTATAGACATATAAGAAACTGACATGTCTCTACCTACTGGCTTGCCACAGTGAGCTTATAAATGATGTATTTTGTGTGGGACGTTTTCAATTTGTCCTAGGAAGCTTCCAAAAACCTGTCTTTATGTTTGGAATGTACATAATATGGTCTATTGTATATGGAAACAGTAACCAAAAATGTACTACTAACTATAATACAAACACAACCATAGATATTTAAGAGTTAAGTTGTACTCGATTGTGTTACATATCGTATTGCCCAAATTGCATCTTATTAAAATTAAAATGTGTATTTCCAAAAGAAACTTAAGTAACAAGAAAAAGCATTTGAAGAAAATGTAATATTTTGATTATAAAATGGAGAAGTATATGTTTCACTCGGTTTAGACCAAAATAAAAATGCTCAGAAACATTGCAAATACAAGAAGTTATATGCAGAATATAGAACTTCAAGGACACTTCATGTAACAAGTCATTTCTGTTTAATAAAGGTTACTTATCTACAGTCTAGTCTTTGTGATATTCTGAAATGGAGCATTGATAATTTGGCTGAAGCCATTAACATACCTAACTCAGATTAAAATGTATGCACAATGCCTCAAAAATCCTACTGGACTGTGTACTGATTGTGAAGCTAATAGTTATGAACAATCAAGTATATTTCAGTTTATTCATAGCTCAATTTGAATTTCTTAACCTTTCTGCATAACACTCCATAGAATTGGAATTTGTGTTTAAAAAAAAAGTCTAATACCTTTTGTTATGGTTGTTAAATATATTTAGACTCCTTGTATTATTAAAATAAAAACAATATAGACTATAAAAATGTATTTTTAATTTTTTTTCAAAGATGGTAAGGTTATCTTATAGAATATATCTGGTGTTTCTGAAATGTGGACAATTTATTTGGGCATTTATTTCAAATTAGGTGTTATTAATGTAGAAGACTTGAACTTCAGGGCAGAGAAATCTCATTTTATAAGAAGTTTTTTATTTATATTTAAGATCATATTATAATTAAAATTAATAATGTTTGAAATTTTTCAGTACTTTTTTATTTTAAAAGTACTACTGTACTGTTTTAAAGTTTCAGAAAATTATAAGAGAAAAATAAACAAGAACTATCTTACCATTCAAAGGTAATCATTGATGTAATCTATAAAACACCGACAGACTTTGTATGCTTCTTTTTCTTTGATAATAAACATAATAATATACCCAACTCTGCATTCCAGGTTATTAACCTGACATAATATCGTGTACCTCTCTTCATATTGATAATTACAAAATAATTCCATATATTAGTCAAGATTTTGAGTACGATACAACCACTCACCTGACAGATGCTAACGGAAAGAAGAACTTATTACTTCAACCAAATCCTCAAAAAAAGTCAGTGTGGGTAGCTTATTCTCAAGGGTAACTACAAGCTGGTGTGTAACTTCTTTCCAGGATTTCGTATTCAAGTCTTCTCTGTGATTCTTTTACTTTTTACTGGAATTTACCTACGAAGAGGTATAGAAATTTCACAGCCCTACTATGACTGGCATCTTCCATCAAGTAAGTCTGATTTAAACAAAAGAGGTAAGTTTCCCCCAGAAAGTTGTGCTGTGTCCATATGATGGTGGTGTGACCAGTCTAACCATTGTTACCTTTTATCTGTAGCCACTATTACCTTAGCCTACAACTGGAAAGTCTTGCTAATAACGCTTTTCTTTTTTTTCCTTTTTTTTTTCCTTTTTTTTATTATGTTCAATTAGCCAACATATAGTACAACATTAGTTTCTGATGTAGTGTTCAGTGATTCATTAGTTGCATATAACATCCAGTGCTCATCACATCACATGCCCTCCTTAACACCCATCACCTGGTTACCCCATCCCCCCAATCCCCTCCCTTCTGTAACCCTCAGTTTGTTTCCCAGAGTCCAGAGTCTCTCATGGTTTGTCTCCCTCTCTAATTTCTTCCCATTCAGTTTTCCCTACCTTCCCCTGTGGTCCTCTATGTTATTCCTTATGTTCCATGTATGAGTGAAATCATACAATAATTGTCTTTCTCTGCTTGACTTATTTCACTTAGCATGATCCCCTCCAGTTACATCCATGTCAATACAAATGGTGGCTATTCATCCTTTCTGATGGCTGAGTAGTATTCCATTGTAAGTATGAATCACATCTTCTTTATCCATTCATCTGTTAAAGGGCATCTCAGCTCCTTCCACAGTTTGGCTATTGTGGACATTGCTGCTATGAACATTGGGGTGCATGTGCCCCTTCTTTTCACTACATCTATATCTTTAGGATAAATACCTAGTAGTGCCCCTTTCTATTCTGCCTAAATTCATCACAAGCTACCAGAGTTGCCTTTTTAAAATATAAATCAGATTAGGGGTGCCTGGAAGGATCAGTTGGAAGCGTCCAACTCTTGATTTGGGCTCAGGTCATGATGTCATGGTCTCATGGGTCATGAGAAGGAGCCCTGCATCAGGCTCCATGCTCAGTGGGGAGTCTGCTTGAAGATCCTCTCCCTGTGCCCCTGCCCCCATTCACACACACACTTTCTCTTTACACACACTCTCTCTTTCTCTCTCTAAAATAAATAAATAAATCTTAAATATATATCAGGTTAAATCATTTCTCTTAAAATCTCCCAATGGTTTTCCTTTGAAGCAAGAATAAATCTGAATTTCTTACTATTAAATGACATGGTCATAAGTGATCTGCTCCTGCCTACATCTCTGGTCTCATATCCTTCACACCCCCACTCACCCTCACTCATGTTCCTCCAGTGAAATCATCTTCTATCCTTTTCTCATATACATTAACTCTTTTCAGGATTACAAATTCTTAAATCATGGTCTGTGTACTCCTGGACACACCAAGACACTTTCAAGAAGCTCACAAGGGTCAAACCTATTTTTATTATAATAGTAAGACTTTATATGCCTGTTAAGATTCATTCTCTCACCACTTGCAAGAATTTTTCATGGTGGAATTTTCAAGAGTCTACATAAACTATGTAGCCCTTCTGTCAAGGCAGAGATTAAAGAATTTTGAAAAATGTACTATACTGATATTCTTCTGCATATTTATTTTGTTTTGAAAGATAACATTTTTAAATTAAAAATATTATATTTTAACATGTAAGGAGTTTATTATTGTTTTTAAATAAACCATTAAAATAATATCTTTTTCATTGTCAGTTTTAATTTCTAATACGGCAAATAGTGATAAATATAGCCCCCAAAACAAAAGTTCTTTGAGGTCCTTAATGATTTTTAAGAGTGGAAAAGTGATTTTAGGCCAAAAAGTTTGACACTACAGCACCAGATCTTTGAGTTTACTTCTGTTTAAAAAATTCTTTCCCAAAACTTTCACATGGTTCTTTTACCAAGCTGTTTCCATGGCCTCTTTTTCAACATTCAGATCCCTGCTCAGATGTCAACTCTTCTGAGCAGCCCCTCCACTGGAAGAGTGAAAGAGAAGCTCTGTTATTTATAAAAATCTGTTTTCTTTGTGTTAGCTGAATGTGGTATAGATTTTCAAATCAGATTTTATGAAACAAAGATAACACCTAGCATCAAAGGTACAAGAAATCAACTGTCATGGGCAAATCAAATTTGTGAGACTTTGATGGTGGCTCCTGGTCCTTCATTCCCACGTGAGATACTCTTTCTCTAACCCAGAGTAATAGATGAGTTTTCTAAATGAAGTACATGGTTACTTCTCACAGGGAGCATCTTGTTTATGACACCACTTTATACACCAAAGCATTGCATAAATGACATGGCATTTTCTAAGGATCCAGGCCTGAAAAACTTGCAGATTTGTTTACCATAAGCAATCCTATTCAGGGACTTCCTGTTAAAATTATTCCATGTAAATATTCTCTTCATTATTAGTCTGTGTGTTAGGGAGTCTGTTTATTAACATATTTACAAGGAGATTAGATTGGGTCACTTTCTTTCCCCAGTGCATCCTTCTCTTAATAAGGACAGAAAATGAGCAGGTCAGCTACATAAATACCTTTTGTCCAACCCAAAACCCCAGTTCTTGAGATCGAAACCTAGAATATACTAAGTGTTCATTACTATGTGTAATTTGAGTGACTGGAAGTAATTATATTTCAATGTTCTTTTAATATTTCACTATGTAATTTGATACAATTTATGCCTTTTTAAAAACAACTGGGGGCCTTTACATAACATTGTAGTGAACATTCTTGCTGATCTTTCTTGGTGCATTTACCTAATTCTTTCCTTACATTAAAAGTGGAGTCCTGGAGGCATCTGGGTGGCTCAGATGGTTAAGTGTCTGTCTTCGGCTCAGGTCATGATCTCCAGGTCCTGGGATCCAGCCCCATGCCAGGATCCCTGCTCAGTGGGGAGTCTGCTTCTCCCTCTCCCTCAACCTCTCCCTCTGCTTGTGAGCTCTCTCTCTCTCAAATGAATAAATAAAATCTTTAAAAAAAAATAAAAGTGGAGTTCTGGATCTAAAGACATACATATATCACATTTTTAAGCATGTAACAAAACTGCCATTAGAAAGATTATACCACATTGCATCCCTGTCAGTAATATATAAAATTCTCTACTGAGTCACACTCTCATATATATTTTGTAATGACAGACTTTAAAAGTTGTTAATGCTATAAGCCAAAATAAAGCAAGCTTTTAAAATATGTATTTCTACATGAACAGACATTTCTGCAAAGACAGCCAAATGGCCAACAAACACATGAAAAAGTGTTCAACATCACTGAGCATCAGGGAAATACAAATCAAAACCCCAATGAGATACCACCTCACACCAGTCAGAATGGCTAAAATTAACAAGTCAGGAAATGACAGATGTTGGTAGGGATGTGAAGAAAGGGGAACCCACCTACACTGTTGGTGGGAATGCAAGCTGGTGCAGCCACTCTGGACAACAGTATGGAGGTTCCTCAAAAAGTTGAAAATAGAGCTACCCTACGACCCAGAAATTGTACTACTGGGTATTTACCCCAAAGATAAAATTGTAGGGATCCGAAGGGGTACATGCACCCCAATGTTTATAACAGCAATGTCCACAATAGCAAAACTATGAAAAAAGCCTAGATGTCCATCGACAGATTAATGGATAAAGAAGATGTGGTGTATATATGTACAATGCACTATTATGCAGCCATCAAAAAAAATGAAATCTTGCCATTTGCAATGATGGGGATAGAACTAGAGAGTATTGTGCTAAGTGAAATAAGTCAGTCGGAGAAAGACAATTATCATATGATCTCACTGATATGTGGAATTTGAGAAACAAGGCAGAGGATCATAGGGGAAGAGAGGAAAAAATGAAATAAGACAAAACCAGAGAGGGAGACAAACCATAAGAGAATCTTAATCTCAGGAAACAAACTGAGGTTTGTGGGAGGGACGGGGTGGCTGGGTGATGGACATTGGGAAGAGTATGTGCTATGGTGAGCACTGTGAATTGTGTAAGACTGATGAATCACAGACCTGTACCCCTGAAATAAATAATACATTATATGTTAATAAAAAAATAAAAAAATAAAATGTGTATTTCTTTGATAAATAGTAAGAAAAAACTTTTGTTGCATATGATTATTATATTTGATTTTTATGATGTCTTTTATATATTTCTATATTTTTATCTATATTTTTTCTGTATTTTTCCTTTTCTAGCTTTATACATTCAGTTTAACCAGCTGAGTGTATATTCGCATATATATAGACATACATATATGTGTATATATACATATATTTCTCTAGATTTATAAACACACATTCATATTTTCACCCGTGTTAAGAATTCAATATGCATAATTCTGTACAAATTCACTGGTTAATATCTGATTTTCTTGGTACAATGGCCATCATTCTATGAACTTTTGACTGTTAATTATGCCATGAAATATGGCCTGTTATTGATATACATTGTCATCACAGGGTAGCTCTTATATGATTGTAATGTCCTAAGTTATAATTCAGCTCTGAATTCTCAACTCATAATTTTATAGGAAAATTTTAGCTCCTTCAAGTAGATTATTTGAATATTTTGTTGTATTTCTGAAAAAGTTATTTTCTGCAAACTTTTATAAATGATTTTGCTTCTGTTCTTCTAAGGCTTAAAGTAGAAGTCATAAATGAAAGTCTTCAGGGACAGAAAGATAGTTTTAATGTCTAAAAAAAAGTGACATAATGAGGTGTAGTACCAATGGTGGCCATGTAAACGATGGTAAGTCCAACTAAAGGCAAATTCATTTTGTATAATTAATTTTGGTGAAACAAAACCTATCTACTGACTGAGAATGACCACAACAGTTCTCAACCTTTAGAGAGTGAAAATTCTATATGTTTAGTGAAGACTATCAATCCTTATTAATTTCATAGAATAAATTCCTCTTTGCTTTAAATATACAGACATGCACACATATGGGCATGTGTCCATACTACACAGGAACATATATATGTATGTATATGCATATATATAAAATATTTTTATTATTAGTCCAAGTTAGACATATAGATATTTTTTGTCTTAGTATTCTGTATATGCTAGAATTTTGAAATTGGCAATAACAAAACAGACCAAAACCTTAGGTGTAATAAAAAATTTGGATGTAAGTCTTGCTTGTACCCAAGAGAAGAATTTTTGTATGATCTACATTTTTCTATTTGCTTAATATCTTCCTTCCCAACTAGAATGAGGGAAGAAACAAATTGGAAATAATTAATATTACGTGTTAGTATCTCTCTATTTCTTCCTAGGATATTGTTCCCTCAATACTTGAGTTTCTTTGGAACCACCTCATTTAATGTAAGTCATTTTTCTTACATTTATATATTGGTTTTTTAATGTTATTCTTCATGGAAGCTATTCAGAACCTATTTATGAGATATCAGTTTGAAAGTACATGAAGAAATGTGGTATCTCTAGATGCTAAAACATTTGTGTAGTTTAGTTATACAACTTCTCAGTTAAGTGCAGCTTTTTTTTTTATTCTTATGTTAATCCCCATACATTACATCATTAGTTTTAGATGAAGTGTTCCATGATTCATTTGTTTGTACATAACACCCAGTGCTCCATGCAGAATGTGCCCTCCTCAATACCCACCACCAGGCTAACC
>NC_138370.1:136017551-136074156 GCF_054177405.1 Leptonychotes weddellii
TTCTTTTCTTCGATCTCCTGTTGAGTTTGTAGGTGTTCAGAATGGTTTGATCCCTATCCAGCTGAATTCCTGAGAGGAGACGAAATCCAGGTCTCCTACTCCTCTGCCATCTTGCTCCGCTCCCCTAAGTGCAGCTTTAATTGGAACTCAGCTGACATGTCTCAAAAGAGATTTTCTCTCCTTCCCAGGCATTTGAAAAACTTGCTATAAACTTCAGGTCTTCTGCTAATTAGCATTGGTAATAAACTTGTTAGAAGGGTTAGAGTTCCTTGTATTTTTTCTGGAAAAGCCCTTAATGATTTTTTTTTTTTCTCATGGTCTGTGAATGACTTAATCATTGATTTGTGGTACATAGATAAAAATATTTCCATTTATCTTTGGCTTTAACAATAACTACTGGGAGAAATAGAATGTCAGTGATTTTGTTTGATATAGCATTTGTCTTTTTTTTAAAGATTTTGCTTATATATTTGGGAGAGAGAGCACATACCAACAGGGGAGAGGGCAGGGGGGAGAGGGAGGAGCAGACTCTGGGCTGAGCAGAGAGACCGACTCAGAGCTCCATCCCAGGACTCTGGGATCATGACCTGAACCGAAGGCAGACATTTAACTGACTGAGCCACCCAGGAGCCACCTGGCATTTGTCTTTTGAATGTGATATCAAATGAGATACAATAAAGACTTTTACATTTTGACAGTGTTAAGTATAAAATGGAAATAGGTATAAGCACAAAAGAAAACACAACAGTGTCCATGTAATTAAAGTAAATGAATAAAATAAAATAATAATCATAAAGAGATTTGACTCAATAATACTTAGATTATAGAATTAAATGCACCAACTTGGTGAATGTTTATTAAATAACTTAGATATTCCAGCTTATTCACTGACACTCATTTCATTTCTTTATTCCTTTTCTTTTTTTCTTTACATGGTGAAAGATTGTAAATTTATGTTACTAATACAGAATTTTCTAATTAAGCAAAGATTAATTGATCTTTAAAATGTTGCACATTTAATTTTTTTTTAATTTTGTATTTGTGGGCCAGAAATTTTTTGAGAAAGAATTTGGAAGATACTTTCAGATTTGGTCAAAAATAATGAAATAGATCCAGTAAGCTGGAGATCTGAACATTATTTTGACAGATGTGGCAAATAAGGGTTGTACCTGCCTATCTAGGACCTGGTTTTCAATGCTTCACTTGCACTGACTTCCAGCCATTCTCAACCATGGTATGAATGAGGTATATAGTTAACATTAAGTGACAAGGTCACTACTAATGATGTCCTGGAGGGCAACCAGTCTAATCCTAAACTCTGAACTGGCCATGTGGAAAGAAATGAGCATAAAATGTGAAAAACTGCTGCATCTAAATTCTGTGTTAATAATACAAATAAATACATATTTTCTATGCTTTACAAAGCACATTAACATACAGAATTTATTATGATAGTCACAGTTAAAACAATGAGGAAAGGCAGTGCTTTTAGCCATGCTTACAAACAACAAAATTCATCTTCAGAAGCAAATAGCATGTTTGAGGTCAGACATTAATCAAAAAAGATGCTTTCTTAAGCAAGACAAAGAGAAAGAAAAAGGAAGCCCTAAGTGATCATTTTGAGTTTAAAACTGATAGCCAAGAGGCACTTGGGTGGCTCAGTTGGTTAAGCGTCTGCCTTTGCTCAGGTCATGATCCCAGGGTCCTGGGATCGAGCCCCATCAGGCTCCCTGCCCAACCTGCTTCTCCCTCTCCCTCTACCCCTCCCCCACCACTCGTGCTCTCTCTCTCTCCGCTCTCTCAAATAAATAAAATCTTTAAAAAAAAGTGATAGCCAATACAAAATGTCAAAGTACCTCCATACGTATAAAACACTAGTATTGCAGAATGGAGCAGGGGGATGGGGAAAGCAAAGGCTCTACAATATTAATATCCATCTGACAGTAGATGCCTTTCACAATTTTACAATTCTGTTCAGATATGTGATTCAGTAATCCCTTGACTCAATGGTTTGTTAAAGAAAAGTTTATGATAAAATAAAAATTATATGAATTGACTTAAATCATTAGCCCTTATTTTCTTCAAGCCTACTAGCAGCTCTTAACTGTTAACTACCTTTTTTTTGCGGCCCTGCAGAAAACAAGTGTGTATTGCTCTTTCACTGAATAATTACTGATCTACATTGTGAGCTATTAAGTTCCTGTTCTCTTAATTTCTTTTTTGCTGTAAAATGGAAATCATTTAATTTTTAAGTTCTTTACACAGTGCCTTTACAAATATAAACTTAAACCTTATGTCCTATGGATTCTTAACTATCATTCTCTTTAGTTCTTATTAGAAGCTGTCCCATCCCTTCCATTTCTATCATAGGTCGTATAATGTTTGAGCTAGGAGAACCCCCAGACACACTGAGGGCTACTCACTTACAGATAAGACATGTTGGTTAAAAGATTAATTCTCACCCTGTCACCCTAACAATTCAAAAGAAAGAGCACTCACATCCTAGGCACTACTGTGCCATTATTGTATACAGAATAGCACTGAAAACCAGATAGCTACTTTAACAATTGAGGTCTGATTTTTTTTTTTAAGAATTTATTTATTTATTTTAGGGGTGGGGCAGAAGGAGAGAGAGAATCTCACGCAGACTCCCCACTGAGTGTGGAGCCAGATGTGGGGCTCAGTCTCACCATCCTGAGATTGTGACCCGAGCTGAAATCAAGAGTCAGATGCTGAACCAACTGAGCCGCTCAGGTGCCCCAGGCCTGATTTTTTTCTTAGGTGCTTGTAATTCCTAACCCTTCTTCAGCTTATATCAAGTAATAGCAGGGTGACTACTTTAAAATCATGCTAAAAGGAGAAGAAAATATATTATGAAACAATGCAAGGTTAATTATGTAATTCATAAATGAATGCACAGGCCTATTCTTGAACGTTGAGTTGAGTGAGCCTGAGCATATAGGGCACTCAACTCACAATTTAGCAAATGGCAAAAGATTGCTAAATGAAACCCCAAACCAATCATCTAAAATACTGTATATTTACCAATAGAATATATAATATGTTACCTATATATTTCAAAATAATCATGACTATATGTGATCTATAACAACAAAATATGTATTTTATATCAAGATAGAAAAAATAAATAAAAGCTATGGTCTCTCTCTATATATTTTTTAATTTTAAGGATTTTACTTTTTAGAGCAGCTTTAGGTTCAGAGCAAAATTTAAAAGAAAATACAGATGTTTTCCGAACACCTCCTGAGCCCACACATACATAGCCCTCCCCATTGTTAACATTCCCACTGGAGAGGAACATTTGTTATAATTGATGAACCTACACTGACACATCATAATCACTCATAGTCCATTGTTGGCATTAGAGTTTATATCTGAAGTTGTACGTTTTGTGGATTTGGAAAGTTGTCTAATGGCATGAGTCCATCATTATAGAATCATACGGAGTATTTTTCACAGTCCTAAAAATCCTCTGTGCTCTACCTTATTTATCCCTCTCATCCTATCTCACACCTGGCAACCACTGAATTTTTACTGTCTCCATAGTTTTGTCTTTCACAGAATATTATATAGTTGGAATTATACAGTATGCAGCCTTTTCAGATTGGCTTCCTCTATTTAGTAATACGCATTTAAGATTCCTCCCTGTCTTTTCATGCCTTGGTAATTCATTTCTTTTTGATGGTGAATAATACTCCTTTTTTAGTCTATTGATGTGATGCATTACATGAATTGATTTTGGGGAGCTTTTTAAAAATTTTAATTCCAGTTAGTTAATATACAGTGTTATATTAGTTTCAAGTGTACATTATAGTGATTCAACAATTCCCTGTATCACCCAGTTCTCATCACAAGTGCATTCCTTAATCCCTATCACCCTTGCCATGGCCTTGTCCTGCTCTTCCGTTTGGGATAAATTTCTCTGTCTTCTCATTTTGTCTAAGTCTCTGCCTGTTTCTGTGTGTTAGGAAAATCAGCTACATCTCTTGTTCTTGAGGGCAATGGCTTTATGAAGAAGCAGTCCTGTAGTGCCTTGCTGGGTAGTGTTTCCTGTTCCCTAGGGGGCTAGGTGCTTCCATGAAGGTCTCCAGTGTGTGCTGTTTATGCTCTGCTGTTGTGTCCTGGCCACTTTATCCTTCAGGCCAGTCGTCTGCAGAGGCTCTTTGCCTATTGCGGGCAGTGTTTGGGGCCTGGCCTGAATGTGGCACATTTTAACTTGGTGTGCCCTCGTCTGTTTGTGAAATGAGACATGTCACCACTGCTGCCAGAACTGAGGCTCCATACAACTCCCCAGTTGGAAGACACAATGTGAGCAGGGGTTTGGGCTGGTGTTCCGGTGGAGGGGGCCAGCTGCATTGGGATTGAGACCAGCTTGACTGGGAGGAGCGGTTCCCCTGGAGCACAACGGGGCAGCACTTGGTGTAACCAAGTTAGGTAGTGAATGTTCTCATGGTGCTGGTTCCCACAGGTGGCCCTGTGCTTATGCTAAGAGGTGGGGGAGGGAAATGGCTCCAGCCAGTTCCTTTGCTCCTGGAGGGATCTCGCCATGGACGCTGTTTCTCTGGGACACACCCCAAGATGAGCAAACAACCTCTCAACTGTGAGCCTCAGGAGATCTTCAGATCACTGTTTCCACGCTGTATGTCCATGCATTGTTTGCCAGACTTCTCTTGAAGATCAGCACAATACCCTGTGGTCTCTATTCCACCCAAATCTGCTAACCTTCGAAACTGCAGGCTCTAGAACCCTGCTGGTTTCAAGAACTCACAGAATTCAGCCCCTCTTGCTTTTCAAGCCAGCTGCTATGGGGATTAGTTTAGTCTCTGTGTTAGTCTGTCTCTTGCCCTTCTTCAAGGCTGGGGCTCCCTCCCCACTGCAGTGGTAGGATCCATTTCTCTCCCAAACCACATCTCCACACTTCCTACCTTCTTCAATGTGACCTCTTCTCTACCTTTAGTTGTGGAGTTTGTTCTGCCAGTCTTCAAGTCAGTTTCTGGGTAATTAGGATGATTTGACAGTTATTTAGTAATATCCTGGGACCAGTTGAGCCTAAGTCCTCCTACTCTGCCATCATCTTCCAATCTCTTCTATATTAATTGATTTTTAAACATTGAACAACCCTTGCATACCTGAGATAAATCCCAGTTGGTCATAGTGCATAATTCTTTTTATGTATAATTGATTTGACTTGCTAATATTTTGTTGAGGATTTTTGCATCTTTGTTCATGAGAGATATTGTTCCGTACTTTTTTGTTTTTTGTAATGTCTTTGTCTAGTTTTGGTATTTGGGTAATGCCGGCCTCATAGAAATTTCCTCTGGCAATAAATTCCTTCAATTTCTGTTTGTCTAAATAAGTCTTTATTTCACCTTCACAGGAGAAATAGTTTCACAGAATACCAGAATTCTAGGTGGATTTTTTTTTTAACCTCTCAACCCTTTAAATATTTCACTCCACTCTTCTTGCTTGCATGGTTGTTGAGAAAATATTGGATGTGATTCTTCTCTTTGCTTCTCTATGGGTAAGATACTTTTTTTCCTGTGGCTTTTTTCAAGATTTTTTTTTTTTTTTACTTTATCTTTGATTTTCTGTAGTTTGAAAATTATATGCCTAGGAGTAGGGTTTTTTGGCATTCATTCTGCTTAGTGTTCTCTGAACTTCCTAGATCTATGGTTTGGTGTTTGGCATTAGTTTGGGAAAATTCTATCATTTTTTCAAACATTTTTTCTGTTCTCTTCTCTTTATTTTCCATCTGGTATTCCCATTACCTGTATGGGATGCCTTTTGTAATTGTCCCACAGTTTAGATATTCTGTTGTAATTTTTTTTGTCTTTGCTTTTCAGTTTTAAGTTTCCACTGGTATACCCTCAAGCTCAGAGACTCTTTCCTCAGCAGTATCCAGTCTACTAGTAACCCATTTTGATGAGTAATTTTGTGGGTTAACTCGACTGGGCTAAGGAATGCACAAATGGCTGACACACTTTTTTTTTTTTTTTTCCTGGATGTGTCTGTGAGAGTGCCTCTGTAAGAAATAAGCATTTGCACCAGTAGACTTAGTAATTAAGATTCACCCTAACCAATGTGGGCTGGCACCATCCAAATGGTTGAGGACTTGAATAGAAGCAAGAAGAAGAGAAGAGAAGAGAGAAGAAAAGAGAAAAAAAGAAAAGAAGAAAAGAAAAAAGAAAAGAAAAGATAAAAAAAGAAGAAAAGGCAAAGGAAGAGCTAGTTCTTGCCCTCTCCTCTTTGAGATGGGAAGTTCATCCTTTCCTGCTCTTGGACATTGGAACTCCTCGTTCTTGGGCCTTCAGACTTACACCAGTGGACCTCCCAGTTCTCAGACTTTCAGCCTTGGACAAGGAGTTACACCATCAACTCCCTTGGTTGTCAGGATTTTAGACATGAGCTGAATTATATCACCACTCCCCTGGTTCTCCAGCTTGTGTAAGGAAGACTGTGTGATTTCTCATCCTTCACAATCATGTGAGCAAATTTCTATAATAAATCTCCTCTTATACATATCTCTATATCTTTTGCTGGTTCTGCTTCTCTGACTAATACACCAACCAAAAGCATTCTTCATTTCTTTTATAGTGTGTTTGACCTCTAGCATGTCTAGTCAGTTCTTTTTAGGATTTCCATCTCTGTTTATGTTGCCCACCTGTTCTTACATGTTATCTACTTTATGCATTAGAACCCTTAGCATATTAATCATAATTATTTTAAATTCCTGGTCTGATAATTCCAGTATCCCTGCCATGTCTAGTTCTGATGCTTGCTCTGTCCTTTCAAGTTGTGTTTTTTGCCTTTTATTAAGCTCTGTAATTTCTCCCTCATAGCCATACATGAAGTACTGGGAAAAAGGAATATCTTTAAATAGGCCTTTAGTAATTGGTAGTAAGATATAGAGGGAGGGGAAGTGTTCTATAGTTCTGTGATTAGGTTTCAGTCTTTTAGTGAGTCTGTGCCTCTGGACTGTAAACTTCACAATCCTGTCTCAGGTTTTTCTCCTCCCTAAGGTAGGCCAGGATGGCTAGAGAGGGCTGGAGTTGGGTATTTCCTTTCTCCCACTTGGCAAGATAGAGCTGACTGGAGTTGGATAGTTCTACTCCCCCAGTCAGTAAGGCCCTGATTAACAAAGTAGGTTAGGCTAGGCTCTGGTTAACTAGTTTCCCCTGAAGGTGGGATTTTAGGGAGAACAGAATTCTCTGGTATATTTCAAAATGTTTCCTTTTCCCTTTCTCCCCTGCAAGAAGCAGGCAGGGATTTTTCTCAAATGTTTACTGAGGGAACCTGGTTGAGCTCCTGGAGGTAAATCTCACAAAAATTGTGGGGACCCCCTTTAAGTTTTTAATTCTCAGAGTTGTCCACATTGAGCCTGCAACAATTCACCAATTTCAGTTCAGTTTTTCCTACCTGGCAGTTCCCTTGGCAGCTTCCACTCTTGAATCTCTGTTCTGTTAAGCTATGCCTTATTATATTGGTCTGTCCGAATCTCTCATCTTTGGCTCTCTCCTCTCTAATGGGTCCAAGAGGAGTTGTTGGTTTTTCAGTCTGTTCAGATTATTACTTGTTGTTAGGATGGTGGGGTGATGTCCAAGCTCTTTACATGCTGAACCAAAACCCAGAACTGATTTATTTTTATAACATAACTAATAATGTTCTCTATAATCTGTCTCTATAATCTGATTAGAGTTGTGTCCATCCTCAGACCATTTTTATTCATGCTAACATTTGGATTGATTTCTATGTGTTGTGACACACATTTTTTGTTCTACTTTCTTGCTGATATTTGATGGTTTAGATGTTGCAATTAATGACTTCTGTCTTACTGACTGTATTATTTGAAAATGTGGCCAAGGTAAATGTCTCTCTGCCCCACCACCCCATAGGTATATATAGCTTATAATCTATTGCTCTTCAAAATCTTTAGCCCACCTGTTTCTTTTCTTGTTTTCTTTTCCTTTTCCTTCATTTGGCTTAGACTTTCTTAGAATTTGGCTGTTAGATCTGGGTTATCAGGAACCTGACCATAAGAAAACAAGAATGTTGCAATGGTACCATGCAGAAACAATGACAATTGTCTCTAGTGCCATTCAGCATTCAATCCCCCCAATATTTTGTTCACTCCATGCCAATAAAGGAATAAAGTTTATAGCTCCATAATTCAAGGAATTTGGAATACAATAGTGGAATAAAAACATGTACATATTACTATAACATAATGTCATTTAAAATGTGGGTCAACAAGGTACAAAGTGTTATTCAATTTAATTCAAGGAATACTGAGTGTATTAACAAGCACTGTGCTGCAGACTGGATGGAAAATGATGTTTTTTTAGCAGCTCTCTGTCTAATGAGAGAGATAGGAAAGTAAACAAACTATTATGATACATTGAGAAAAGTGCTATGATAGAGGAATGTTATAATAGTTCAAAAAAAAAAAGAGAGAGAGTCACATCCCACACACTACTCTGTTATAATGCAGGTTTTTATTTTTATTTTTTTATGATTTTAGAATAATAGAAAAAACTTCTAAAGAACCTTAATGAGAAAAGTTGCATTAGATATTTGGCTGAATCCATAAAAAGGTATATATGTTGACAAGTTCTTTTGCTAAAACTTAATGCTATTGAGAAGTGCAAACTCAGGCAGAAATATTCTCAAAGACTTTCATCTTTTAGGATAGCCTCAATTCTCTTTAAAATTTCTTTGGTCAGCAAAATTCTATTAATCAAAACATAGAAGTTTACACATATTTCAGGTAACTTCTATGAAAGGATAGCCACAATGTTAACTATAATCAAATACAAAATTTTAGAAGCATAAACAATTAGAACAGGAGGATTTGGAATAGTCAAGCTGGAGAAGGCTCCTACGTGTCACTTTAGCCTCTCAGAGTTTATTCTTTAAGTTACACTGGACATAGGTCTAATAACGAATAGTTGACATAATTCAATGAATATATTTTTACATATTAGAATTTATAAAACAATTTAACAGAGGTTTCCTCATTTCAGTTCCATAAATACACTTTGCAGTGATAATAATTCCAATTTTAGAAAGAAGAGGAACAGAGGTTGGAGAAGATAAAAAACTGCAAGCTGGCTAAGTCACACTTTGAGCAATGTCTTCTAATGTCAAGTTCAGCAATTTTTCTAAAACATTTCAGCTACTAGCAAAATATTGGTTCTGATTTATTTTTACCTTATAATCTATAAGTTTTCTGCAGAGATATCTATCAAGTCTTTCTCATTTTACCATTAAACTCTTCAAAATATTAGTTGGGGTAGAAATTTTCAATACATAAAAGCTAAAATAAATAAAAGTTCTAAAGTACTTGACACCCTCCAAAAAGGCTTTGCATTAATTTTATGTAGAGTTTTCTTTCAACAGAAATTTGCATTCATTAGTTTAAAAATGTATGTTTATGACCATTCATCATACTCACATCCTCCAATTTGTATCGAGTGTTAAACAAAAAAACAACCCATTTGATTGTTTAAAGATACTTAAAGAGAGGTCTAAAAAAATTAAACTGAGGGCGCCTGGGTGGCTCAGTTGGTTGGGCAACTGCCTTCGGCTCAGGTCATGATCCTGGAGTCCCGGGATCGAGTCCCGCATCGGGCTCCCTGCTTGGCGGGGAGTCTGCTTCTCCATCTGACCCTCCTCCCTCTCATGCTCTCTGTCTCTCATTCTCTCTCTCTCAAATAAATAAATAAAATCTTTAAAAAAAAAAAATTAAACTGAATAAAGATATTACAAAATGGCTTAAATGACACCAGATAACTTTGTGTTCACATTATCACATTAGTAAACATTTGTATTCTCTAATTTAAACATGCACTTTCAATGTGAGTGATACAGCTTCCAAGGGGACAAAAGTTGGTTCTTGCGGTATAAAAAATGTTAGCTATTATAAAGAAATCCTCCAAAGAGCCACAGTACATCAACAGATATATACATATACATCTTTGGTATTAAATGTTACAGAAGTAGGCAATTAGAAAAAAAATGGTCTAAAAGGCTAGTAGGGGAAGGGGACAATAATGAAAAAAGTTGAGATATACATTCTAAAGATTATGTCTCAGTGGATCTCAGCATTCTCTTTTGTAAAAACAGAGGTGGTGGTGGCTGCGGTTGGTGGGGAGAGATTAAATTGTTGAATTTTATGAAATGGAAAAGACAGATTTAATATACAGGTCCACTGTATACAAAATCCTGAAACTCTGCTTTAAATTTTAAAAAATTCTCCTAAGTTGGTATCTAAAGAAACACAAATCAAGATATCCCTGAGATCTCATCTCCTACCTTCCTTTTGGTAGATTAGCGAAGTGCTATTTCAGCAGACCTGAGTTAACTCAGCAGAAGAACAAACTAGTAACATTTGCTTCTAGTTCCAGAGCCCTCTCCTTCTTTCCAGTGAAGCCACTTCCTTGACCTCTGAAACTTTCATTACCTCACAGTCACCTAGATATTCCCTGCCACCTGCACTTTCCGTTGTATAAGTGATGAACAGTTTGAGAGCTGGGGTCTTCTTCTAGATTTAATTCCATACTGTGTCCCACCCAGTTTATCCAGACTAAACACAACCCTGGCTTGAAGTGATGTGAGGTTATTTACTGCCTATGTTTATACCACTTAATGTAAATAGTCATTCCTGAGACACCAGAAAAAAAACAACAAAAACATATTTACTTACAGAGTGCTACCCCAAACCTCACTGAGTGTTATTAAATATACAGAATATTAACTGTATTGTCTTTCTAAAATTGAAAAAATTCTTAATTTCAAAAATTATCCGGCCCCAGGGTTTCAGATAAAGATTATAAGCATGCAGGAAATGCAAAGTTTTGCCAGGGAACTTGAGATAACATAGTAAGGTTTGTGAGGGCAAAATAGAAAAAGTAAGAAACTGTTTCTGTGAACAGTGTGTCTGTGGTTAAAAGTAGGTTAGATATGAGACACAAGTCTGTGTGGGATGAACCTTAGAGATGATTTCCTTAAAGCTGTGATCCTTTACTGCGCATTCTGCAAGGCTGAGCACCTTCCAACTGGTAATGCTTACATTGTTTTGCCTTAGGTTTGCCTCTGAAGCCAAGCTAGGTTGTTCCTCTCCTTAAGCCAGCAGTCTTCCACAAATGACTGGTAGTATTTACTATATAAATCCTCTGATTCCTTTACCGTTTAAAGCAAGTGGGCTTTAATAATTTTCCCATGGGGTTAAATCCCAGTTGTCCACAGCGTAGCTGGCTTGATAGCATAATCTATTGGCTGCCTTCACTCCCTTTTTTTACTTCTGTACTTCTCTACTGGTGTTTACTACCTCTTCCAAATAAGCTACTTGTGCTTTCTTCTCTCTCGGTCTAATCCTGGGGGAACTCAAACTAAAACAAAGACTTACAAGTTTTCTAGTCTCCCCTAAGAACTGGAATTCTTTGACTAAATCCCACATAGGTGCCAGGGCATCTGTTACTTATAATTTTCTAATGCTGTCTGACTGCTTGCCTAGCTTTCTTACAACTAGTTTTTATATTCCTTATTATGATTTTCCATTAGTCAGTTAATGGTTTTGCGACATCAACTTAAACAGTACTATTCCCTTCAAGCTGCTTGATTATTTGACCTGTTGTCTAGTTCCATAACCTACTGAAAATTATGATACACCAGCTGGATTAAACATCTATCAAGCCTCTCCATTGGATCCAAATGCTTCTCTATGTTAGAATATCTTAGTTTCAACAGCACAAATTCAAGCCCAACAATGATCGGTCTGCTTTTTTCCACTGTAATTAAGTGGGCTGTGTCTAGCCATGTTCTGAGATAGTAAGATCTTACCAATCATGGTAATTATCATCATCATAATAAAAAAGTTATAGAGGACTTACTAAGTGCCATGAACCTTGCTAAATGCTTTACTGTTGGATCATATCTATGAACTTGCTCTGTTTATCATCACACAGACCTCAAATAGTGAAGTAACACACTCAAGGACATACAACTGGGAAGATGTAGACTAGTAGTTTGTCCCCAGGACACTTGATTGCAGAATCTTAACTTTTAACTGCTATACTGTGATACCTTTCTAAATTCTTTCAAAAGAAAAATAAATTCTTTCAAACTAAAGAATTCTTGTCCCTTGAAAAAAAGTCTTAGTCCAGTGTTAATCATTAGATGCCCCTTAGCCATGACCCCAGGACGCTAAGAGACTTCTTTTATTCAGGAGATGCCAAGATTTCCAAGATTGGTAGCCTATAAATTTGCCCTTTTCTTGCTTTTACTTACTGTCTTTCACAGATCAACAGCCATAACTGAGCAAGAGATATAATTGCTCCTAAAACTCCAACTTTTGAATATTTGCATTATATGACCCACCATGAATAACGCTTGTTAGAAGCAATCTTAAGAAGTTTTAAAAAAAAGAACTAGATAAATATGTCATTAAAATCAGGGCTTATTTTATCTCTCAAGACATCGTTGTATTACAAATGTTTGTTTAATAGTTTAATCATTACAAGATGTTTGTGTGATTAATATCTACTTATTATTTAAATCCTTAAATGGAGCTTTCCTTGCAAATAACCTCCCATCCAAACACTGATATTTAGCACACAGATGCATGATGAACATTGAAGCTATCATTGCGTACCTACTTTGAGTCAAGAATTTTACATACATTTTCATGATAAAGCTTCCCAACAACCTTGGAGAGTATAGATTATCTACATTTTCTTTTTCAGAGAGACTGAAAATGAGAAGATTTTGACCAACAGCTTAAAGGCGACAGCTTTTAAATTAAAAATTCAATTGGTTTCTGAGGTTTGCTTTTCTCCAACGTTCCTATAAAAAAACTTTAATTGTGATCAAATATACATAATAAAAACTTCCATTTTAACCTTTTTTTAAATTTTATTGTTGTTAATCACCATACATTACATCATTTGTTTTTGATGTAGTGTTCCATGATTCATTGTTTGCGTATAACACCCAGCGCTCCATGCAGTACGTGCCCTCTTTAATACCCATCACCAGGCTAACCCATCCCCCCACCCCACTACCCTCTAGAACCTTCAGTTTGTTTCTCAGAGTCCATAGTCTCTCATGGTTCAAATAATACATCATATGTTAAAAAAAAAAAAAAGAAGAAGGGCGCCTGGGTGGCTCAGTTGGTTAAGCGACTGCCTTCGGCTCAGGTCATGATCCTGGAGTCCCTGGATCGAGTCCCGCATCGGGCTCTCTGCTCGGCAGGGAGTCTGCTTCTCCCTCTGACCCTCCCCCCTCTCATGTGCTCTCTCTCTCTCATTCTCTCTCTCAAATAAATAAAAAAAAAATCTTTAAAAAAAAAAAGAAGAAGAAGATAGTAGGAAGGGAAAAATGAAGGGGGGGGAATCGGAGGGGGAGACGAACCATTTTAACCATTTTTAAGTGTATATTTCAGTAGCATTAAGTACGTTCACATTGTTGTGCGACCATCACCACCATCCAACTCTAGAACTTTTTTTTCATCTTCCCAAACTGAAACTCTGCATCTAGCAAACAATAATTCCCCATTATCCCTCTCCATAGCTCCTGAGAACCACTACTGCAATTTGTTTCTATAAATTTGACTACTTTAAAAACTTCATATGATTGCAAACATACAGTATTTATCTTTTTTTTTTAAAGATTTTTTTTTATTTATTTATCTGAGAGAGAGAATGGGAGACAGAGAGCATGAGAGGGGGAGGATCAGAGGGAGAAGCAGACCCCCCGCTGAGCAAGGAGCCCGATATGGGACTCGATCCCGGGACTCCAGGATCATGACCTGAGCCGAAGGCAGTAGCTTAACCAACTGAGCCACCCAGGCGCCCCAGTATTTATCTTTTTATAACTGGCTCATTTCACTTAGCATAATGTCTTCAAGGTTTCTCCACCTTGCAGTAAGTTTCAGAATTTCCTTCCCTTTTAAAGTTGAATAATATTCCATAGTAAATATGTATCACACTGTGTGTATTCATTTGTTTATTGATGCACACTTGAGTTGTTTCCACATTTTGGCTATCATTAATAATGCTGCTGTGAACATGGGTCTACAAATATCTGTTCAAGTCCTTGCTTTCAGTTCTTTTGTGTATATACCCAGAAATGGAATTGCTGGATCATATGGTAATTCTACAGTTAACTTTTTGAGGAAATGCCAAACTGTTTTCCACAGAGTTTCCGCCATGTTACATTCCCACTAGCAGTGTGCAGTGTTTCAATTTCTTCACATCTTCATCAATACTTTTTTTTTTTTTTTTTTTAGTAGTAGCCATCCTAATAGGTATGAGGTGATGTTTCCTTTTGGTTTGAATTGCATTTCCCTCATGATTAGTGATGTTGAGCATCTTTTCATGTGCTTATTGCCCACTCATAAATCTTCTTTGGAGAAATGTTTATTCAAGACCTTTGCTCATTTCTGAATCAGATTGCTTGTTTTCTTAATGTTGAGTTGTAGTTCTTTATATAATCTGGATATTAATTCCTTATCAGATACATGATTTGCAAATATTTTCTCCCATTCCATTGGTTGCATTCTCAATCTCTTGACAGTATTCTTTGATACACAAAAATTTTTAATTTTGATATAATCCAATTTATTTTTTTCTTTTGTTGCCTATGCTAAGTGTAGCCTTCCTGTGCTGCTTTTCTCTTTTGCTCAGGCCCATGGCACCAGCAGGATACTCGAGTGTCATGATTTTTGTACTGCCAGAAAGCTCCCTAGCCACTGATGAGATCAGAAGTGGCACAATAAATAGTACAAGAACGTCCATTTGGGCACAGACCTGAAGGCCAACCCTTACAGAGACCCTTCCCAGGCAAAGGGAATTGTGCTGGAAAAAAGTAGGGGTTGAAGCCAAGTTTTTCCCTCAGAAAGTGTGTAACGGTCTAGCTGATCAAGAATGACAAAAGACAAAAAAAAAAAAAAAATCACAGCCTTTGTACACAATGATTGTTGAATTTTATTGAGGAAAACAATGAAGTTCTGGTTGCTAGATTTGGTTGCAAAGTTCGTGTTCCCAGTGACTCAAAGTAGCCAATATCTCTCTTTTGGTCTTATACAAAGACAAGAAGGAAAGATAGTAAGTTTTGATGGTGAGAACATGACAATAATAAATTTTCATAAGCCAGAAAACAAAATCCAAGAGCATAAAGCTATCTCTCTTTATTTTCTTTCAAGAGGTTTATAGTTTTAGTTCTAATATCTTTGATGTAGCTTGAGTTAATTTTGTATATGGTCTGAAGTACAGATCCAAATTCATTCATTTGCATGTAGATATCCAGTTTTCTCAAAGCCAGTTGCTGAAAGGATTATCCTCCCCCTCCCCCACATTTAATAATCCTGGCACCCTTGTGGAAATCATTTGACCATATAGTAGAAGGTTTATTTCTGGGATTTCTATTTCATCTGTCCATATGTCTGATTTTATGCCAGTACAACACTGTTTTGATTCCTTTGTAATAAATTTAGAATCAGTAAGGTGATACCTCCAACTTTGTTCTTTTCAGGATTGTTTTAGCTATTCAGTGTCCCTTGAGATTCCATGTGAATTTAAAGTTTTTAAAAATATTTTTGCAAAAACCATCACTGGGATTTTTATATGGATTGCATTGAATCTGTACATTGCTTTGGGTATATTGACATCTTAACAGTATTAAATCTCCCAGTCAATGAACACAGGAAATCAACTTTCCATTTATTTTTGTCTTTAACGTATTTCAGCAACATGTGGTATTTTCCAGTGTGCAAGTCTTTTGCCTCCCTGGTTAAGTTTATTCCCAAGTATTTTATTCTTTGTGATGTAAGCAGAACTGGTTTCTTAATTTTTATTCAGATTGTTCATTGCTAGCATGCAAAAATCCAACTGATTTCTGTGTTGATTTGGTGTTGGGCAAATTTGCTAAATTTGTTTATTACTTCTTTTTTTTTTTAAAGATTTTTTTTTTTATTTATTTGAGAGAGAGAGAGAATGAGAGACAGAGAGCATGAGAGGGGGGAGGGTCAGAGGGAGAAACAGGCTCCCTGCTGAGCAGGGAGCCCGATGCGGGACTCAATCCAGGGACTCCAGGATCATGACTTGAGCCGAAGGCAGTCGCTTAACCAACTGAGCCACCCAGGTGCCCTGTTTATTACTTCTAACAGGACTTTTGGGGAAGGTATTTCTTTATGGCACATCATTTTGCTATATCACACTGCCTCTACTATTAGCGTGAATTGCAGCCACTATCTATGCAATTGTGGCGAAGGCATGACTCTTATTTGTTTTTTCATCTTAGGACTATGAACATCATGATGAAAACAGTAACAACAGCAATGTGATTAAGAACATAGATTTTGGCAAAAGTTAATTTTGGCCCTTTACTGGCTTTGTTTCCCTGAGCATCTTTATTTATTGAATTAAACCATGCTTACCTAGGCTTATCAAGTACAGTCACTTGCTAGTGCTTAATATGTGAGTCTCAGATTTCTCTTCTATTACTTGGGTATGATCAAAAGCTGTAAGGATTCAATAAAGTGAATCAACACAGTGTCTGGCTCATACATCAGTAAATGTTAGAAATCGTCATCTCACAGTATCCTCACATCAAATGAAATAATATATATGAAAATACATTGTGATCCAGGAAACTCTCTTATAAAATAATAATTTTTAAAGCATGTATTCTTTCATTTACTGCCCCATAAGGAAGACATTTTATCCCACAATATTTCTGCAGGAATAGTGAGTTGCTACCCCTGGGAGACAAAATGAGCATTAAAATACTCTGTTTCTGCCTTTTCCCATTGGACCACTAAGAATCACCCACTGATCATGAGGAGTCCCGTTATCTCTGCAATCCCTCTGTCACTACTAACAAGTACTTTCTAAACATGTAGCCACTTCACATGAAAGCTATAAAGTACATAGTAATTCAGCCATAGTTTAATAAGGATTAACAAGTTTAGATTTGTAAAGCATTTAGAATGCTGCCTGATATATATACAGTGTTATATAAGTGTTTATTCAATAATTGAAATAGTTATGTGAAAAGTCGTGATCTGCAAATGCTGTCTTTGTGTCCTGCTTAAAATGGTGTGAATTTATGTTTATGTCTTATACAAAATTCTAATGAAAAGAATATAATGTCAGGATAGAAGATTTAGCAAACAATTTTATTCTTTAATTCTATCCACTCAGCCTTAATTGATAAATCGTTTTATTTTTTTATAAAATATTTGGGTATTTTACAAGTTTTGCCTCAAAGATTCTGGAGGCTTCTTTTTTCTCTTACACATCTCATGATAAATTATGATTCCTTGACTGTTTACTTGGAAATATTACATCAGTTAAAACACCAGTGTTTGATGAACTCCTCAGTGTCAAGCATGTGATGGTTACCTGTTCATCTACCACTGATTAGTGAAGTAGTCATTGTGAAATAATAATTAAGAAATTTAAGAGGAAGATTTGGTCAGTGCAGGAAAAGCCAATGTCTTAGTATTAGCAAAATGAAGCTATGGTGTTACAATTACTAGAGAACAAGTTTCTTAAGAAACTTCATTCACTTTATGATACCCGCATAGGCTGAAATTATGCTTGGTGTGGAAGTAATCTCAGGTCAAAACTTTAAAGTTTAATAGGATGTTCAGTTCACAGAGTAGCTTATGAAGACAGACAGTGATCAATTTGGAATCATCTATATACTATGAAACTGAATTATGAAATGTATACTTGAAAAAAGTATCAGATTAATGTGGAGAAATAACAACATGAAGAAGGAAGAAATCAAGCATCTCTCAAGGATACATTTGAATGAGTCCTTAAAAGAACATCCTTGCTGGTATATAAGGTGGTTATCCCTTCCCAAATTAGGTGCCTTCCAGAAATTAAAAAAAAAAAAAAAAAAAAAAAACAAAAAAACCCAAAAAACCCTGATCTCACTTGTATTAAGAAAGGGGATAACAGATGGTCATACAAAAGTTAATTTTTTTCCTATGCACACGGGCAAGGTGAACAGAAACACTATTAACCTTGGCAATTGTTCACAGTTATTATAGCATCTAAAATGAGCCTGAATGCTAGATAGAAAATAAAATTAAGACACGCTAGAACAAGAGGGAGATAATCCAATGTGGTATTCCTTTTGATGGCTCCCATCATATACAACAAAGTTAGCTACTTCCTTGTGGCCGAAAAATTGTTCATGGTCTGGCCACTGCTCACTTTTTTCTATTCTTTCTCTCACCAGTCCCCTCATCTTACTCTGTGACCCATCTCCATGACAAAGCAAACACACCCCACATTCCAATTTTACTGAAATGCAGTTTACTGACAATATTTCTCCTCCAATGTAGTCTCAGACTATCATGCTATTATACTTTAATTTTCTGTACCTGAAATCTTTTTTTCTTTCTTCTCTCTTTGTTATTTCCTGGTCTCAGTTCTACTTACAAGATTCTGGATAGCAGGAGCTATGCTTCACTCCTTTTTGTATCCCCAGATCAGGCCACATTTTAAAGTCTAAACAAGTTACCTAACTAAAATACAAGTGTCCTAGGACACCTGGGTGACTCAGTCGGTTGAATCTGCCTTCGGCTCAGGTCATGATCCCAGGGTCCTGGGATTGAGTCCCATGTCAGGCTCTCTGCTCAGGGGGGAGCCTGCTTCTCCCTCTTCTTCTGCCCCTCCTCCTGCTCTCTCTCTCACATGTGCTTTCTTTCTCTCTAATAAATTTTAAAAAATAAAAAATAAAATACAAGTGTTCTATTAAAATTATTGAATAAGAAAAAGATATCAGTGAGATAAAAATTATTCCAATAGATACATAACAGTATTAAACTTAAGAAATAATGTATTACAAGCTGAAAGAGGGATTTTTTTGTTGAATTACTATTGCTTATATGGTGAAATTCTAGGAGGAAAGATTAAAATTATTGCATATAAAGAGAAAAAACACTGAGTTGGGATTTGAAATACTGGGGAAGTCCCATATCTGCTATTAACTAATTATCTGGTGAGGGAAGTAATACATCATCTGTACCATCATGAAAAAAAATCTCCTATAAGCCCTTCTTCATTACATTTGAGTTTATATCACATTTCAGTTAAGGTTACTATTGCTATATCATAAGTAGCAAGAAGTTTTATAAGCAATAATGTGGTTAATAAATAGAAAATTTGAAGCATTTCACTTTTTATTATTTTCATGTGTTTTACTTCAATAATAAAATATGGTCGACAAGACATTATGTTGAAACAGCAGTACAGTTAGCAGGAGGTGTCAAGAGTAGCCTAGAGATCAGCTTTTGATCTGGTAAAAGACTGCTTACTGATAAGCAGTTTTCCATTCTTTCTAGACATATGGAAGACTGAACCTGATGAATCCCTTAAGTTTGGGTGTTTGTAATACTAGCTATTGAGGTAAGAGAGGGAAATGTCAGGTTATTTCCAAACGGCAACTTTTAATTCCCAGTGTGATGAACTCCTGAGTTCTCTTTCCCCTGCTAGGATGATTGTGGGAACGCATGTTCAGATGGCACTTCATCATCCCTGTCCCTAAGTAAACAAGATGAGAAAATAAATAAACATCTTCTCAATGCTACCAACCCACAAAAAATAAACTTTGTTTGTCTTAAGCCACCAAAATTTTGAAGGTGTTTAATTCCACAGCATAACCTAGTTTATCCTTATTGGTAGAGAATTTGGTTCACATATTTGAAATGCTGACATATAGAAAAGCCTAAAACACGTGACATTAGATTAGGTATTCAGAGGCAGGTAATGAGGTAAATGTTATCAAAGACTTGAAAGGTGGGGATCAGGAACAGTTTAACTATGAAGTTAATGAAACAGACTTCAGGTCCCCCCACTTACACAGGCCCATCCCAAAGCCCTAGGAGCGAATCTAGTAATGTGTTCACAGGGACTTTACAAGCAGACATATTTGCAAAATGTTCTGACATCAGTACTATAATCTCACTTTATTAGGATGACTGTCTCTTTTTACTCTACCTCTCCATCACCTTCTTCATGTTAAGTGGAATTAGTGTTACCACAATCATTTCTGGTATTTGTCTAAGGGGAAATTGAGTTGGAGATACATTTACTTTGAGGATAATAGAATATAAGAATTAACACAATTTATAACTAAGTTTTGTTAGCCATAACAGGGGAGAAATGCTTTCCAGAACATTCCTACAGCTCTCTGTGCCAATTCACCTGGTATTATTCAACAGAAATGTGTCCTCTAACATCTGGCACCAGAAGAATGTGAGTTGTGGAGGAGTAACAAGATTGGTATGTATGGAGTTAGAAGTGAGAATATGGAATATTTTTTCTAGTTTTCTAGTTATAAAACTGTAAGCAAAAGATTTGTTTTTTATAGAAGCCGACTCAAAACTGAAGCTCTCTCCTTTATGTTACATAGAAAATAATGTGATGCATATAACTATAAACACACAATAATACATTTTTAAGTGGAATTATAGAATTCATCAGCATTCCCTTATTTTGAGGGGCAAAAAGATGCACTTGCTACTAACAGTGTGTATTTCTATAAATGAAGTCATGTTCTATGTGTCCAAACTGTCAATAATTTTTAAAAAGATCTACCATGTTAAAGGAAAAACAGATGTACTTTTCTGTTCTTGAAGGAAAATATTATTAAAATTCACTGTAATATTAAGATGCAATAAAAGATAATATAATTAAAAAGGCAGAAAAAATGTATAGGTATATCATAAGTAAGATTTTAAAAATCTGTGATTTTAAAAATTTGTGATCATATTTTTTTATTTGTAATTATTTTGTTGTTTATCTTCTCATTGTAAATACCTAATTTTGTGTTTATAATTTGGTGTTCTTATTTATTTATTTATTTATTTTTAAAGATTTTATTTATTTATTTGCGAGAAAGAGAACACAAGCAGGGGGAGGGGCCAAGGGAGAGGGAGAAGCCGGCTCCCCACTGAACAGGGAGCCTGATGCAGGGCTTGATCCCAGGACCCCGGGATCATGACCTGAGCTGAAGGCAGACACTTAACTAACTGAGCCACTCAGGTGTCCTTTGGTGTTCTTTTTTAAAAGAGGTCTTCTCAGCTTCTTCCCTGAAAACTTCAACACACACCATCATACCGATTCACATTTTATGGTAGAAAAACTTTTAGCAAGACTTTTTTTTAACCATTTGGGATTCAGGTAATATCTAATAAACTAATAACACTGGGGCTACAGGTTGAAATACAGAATGTTGATAATGTATGTTTGTTATTATTGGCTGCATTTGGAAAGGTATTGAGAAAGATGAACCCAGAAAATGACTGACAGTAATGAATGAAAACAGACAAAACCCTTCAATTCAGAGCCCTATAGATTTGGAAGAAAAAACTGCTGTTCAACCACAGATAATAAAATGTACCATTTAAAACAAAAAAAGAAAGATATTTGTGAATGAATATTCAAAGCAGTTTTATTGGGGCACCTGGGTGGCTCAGTCATTAAGTGTCTGCCTTCGGCTCAGGTCATGATCCCAGGGTCCTGGGATGAAGCCCCGCATGGGGCTCCCTGTTCCACCGGGAGACTGCTTCCCCTCTCTGCCACTCCCCCTGCTTGTGTTCCCTCTCTCGCTGTGTCTCTCTCTGTCAAATAAATAAATAAAATCTAAAAGACACACACACACACACACACGCACACACACAAAAGCAGTTTTATTAGCAATAGACAAAAACTAGAAACAATTCAAGTGTCTATCAATAGATAAATAAAAACATTTTTATACATCCATAAAATCAAATACTATGCAGCAATAGAAAAAATAATTATGCTAAGTGTAACAAACAAAATTCTATTTATGTAAAATTATAGACAATATTTACTATGGTCACAAAAACTAGATCAGTTGTTGCTTGGGGATAAGGAACAGAAGGGAGGATATAAACAAAAAGGAAGGAGGAAATATTTGCAGGTGATGAATATGGCCATTATCTTGACTGTGGTGATGCTTTTGCAGGTGTATACACATGCAAAAACCTAAAAGACTATACACTTTAAATATGTGTAATTTATTGTCAATTATAGCTCAATAAAAGTATAAATAATTACTACGAGAAACAAAGGCTGATTGAAACTGTTTTGTTGCAAGGATCAAATTAAGAAGATGGCCATCCACATTGTTTAAAGTCTCTGATGGGATGGAATTGATGCCCAGAGTATCTTCACAAATGGAAATATATATATCTGCCACAGAGAAAATATACTGCATGAGTGGATTTCCCAATGAAGCCTGAGAAGATGAGGGTATCTAAAAATAAGTCATATGTGAGAGTGAGAAAAAGTGAGGGAGAGCAAAAGAGAGAGAATTGTATTCAATGTAGACACAAATCTTTAAAAAAAGCAAAAATGAGAAATATTCTAGAAAAGAGTTGGAATCAACTAGATGATAGGTCCACTAAGGTTTTAGCAGAGTAAAACCAAAGAAACATTGCATAGACCCTAGAGTAAAAATGGGTCTATGTCCGAGGTGTGAAACAATCCTTGATTCCAAACCCATAGAAAGAAAAGAAGTTTTAATTAAAAAAAAAAAAAAAAAAAACTTCACAATGACAACAACAACAAAAAAACCCTTGGGTTTCAACTTTCTATAAGCAGCCTGCCTGCTGAGAAACCTTCTTACCTTCTTGTAACCCCCACCCCCCAACCCCACTCACATACAACCAGGAAAGCATGCCTCTCAACATCAACTTTTTCTGTAGTGTTACATTAATTAAACATGGAGGGCATTAGACTGAGGTGGCTCTGATGTCTTGATGACCCATTTAAGCAAACCAAAATCTAAGCCTGTAAACGCCTCAAAACTAAGGACAACCAATCACAAACAGACAACTAGACTTTAAGCTATAGCTCATCAATAATTTCCTTGCTTTGCTTCTGCCTTTTCTCTATAAATGTCTCTCACTGAGCTCCGGTCATTGGAGCGCTCCTGACTACTTCCAGTTTGCCGCTGCCCTAATTGGAATTGATTTTGCTCAAATAGACTCTTAAAAATTTTATTACTAAAAAAAAGTTTATCTTTTACAGTAGCCAACAATGTTATCTTTTTATAAACACACACACAGACACACACACACAGAACAGAAAAACCAAACATGTAATGGGAGAATGGTATGACATGACAAAGAGCCTGTTGATTTTGATCTCCACAGGTTTGTCAAGGGTGGATTGGTGAGGGGCAGCATCTTAAGGAAGGGACACCCTAAAAAAATAATTTTTACTCACTTGAACCTGCAGCCACTTATATCTTTTATGTTTTCTTCAAATGTAAATGTTTGTAAGTTTTGAAGAGTGCAAAACTATCAACTCACAGTACCCTGAGAAGTGGAAGAGATAGAGAAAGCAAACTAGCTTTTCTCGGTAAACCAGCTTGTGGATGGGCTAATCTTCTTTGCCCTGCCTTTCAATATAGTAAAAAAAGGATGCAATTTCAATTGAGGTGAATCCTCTTCTAGGATTCACATTTAGTCCTCTTAGCATAGCCCTTTGACCTGACAACACTCCCTCCCTTCCCTAACTGTACACATGCTCCCACACACAAGCCAATGAAAAACAAGGATGGTATTTGTTTCATTCCTTCACTTATGAAATATCAACACATGTTCATTGACATTAAACCTTTTCATCAATTGTAAAATGATAGATTTACGGATACTTTTAGGACTTCTATTTAGATGAATACACATAGAATATTCATCACAGGATATTATACAATATCATCAACACTTAAAATTTATGCTCTGAAATAAGACTGACTTTTTGGACGTTCAGACTGTAATATTTACTGGCTGTGTGACTTTGGATACATCACTTATCCATGTATGGCTTCAGTTTTTATCTATAAAATGAGCACAAGAATATTATCAACCTAATGTAGTTATTGAGAGGATTAAATAAAAAAAAAAAAAAGCAATTTTATGGGACCAGCTTAATGTCTGGCCCATAATGAGCACTCCGAAAGATGTTATTATTTTTATTACATGAAGAAATCAAGTTTTGAAGTTGTCACAATTTTTTAAAAAGTCTCAGTTATAATAAAATAAAAATTATCTTTGCCTATAGCTTACACACACATCCATGCACAAAGGGCCTAAAACTTCTTGGGAGAATAGCACAGTTGGATAGCTCCAGTTTTTCATGGTTTCTTCAGAAAATGAACTATGATCTGAAGTTTTCTTTTTTTATGAATTATTCTGAAACTATCAGGAGGGTGAAGAGCTAATTAAAAAGGTTTTTTTGTTTGTTTTGTTTTTTTGTAGAAAATCTCTCCTTGGCCTAAAGCCAAAAGATCAGAAGGAAGGACGATGCAAAGAAGAGAAGGTAAGCCAGTACTGATGAATTTCTAATGAACATTGAGGGTCAACAGGTCAGGCTACAACAGTGTGAGGTGCCATAAATAATTTTAACTCACTTGAACCTGCAACCACTTATATCTTTTATGTTTTCTTCAAATGTAAATGTTTGTAAGTTTTGAAGAGTGAAAAACTATCAACTTATAATTCTATAATATAATTTAACTAACAATTAAAAACAAAAGATGTATATCAATATAATTGTTTTGCCAGAAACTTAGTAAGTGGTAGAAACAATCTAATAATAGCAGTGCATGCAGATAAAGGGGTGAAGAGAACAAGTCAAGTGAAACAACATTGTTAGCTTTGGTTGGGATTGATTCAAGGAATAGAGTTTAGGATAGTTGGAAGGGATTTTTTTTCCCCCTGTGTTTTGTTGCCTTTTTAAAAGTTATTATTTGTTATTATTATTGTTTTATAAAGAGAGATAAGGTGAATCCCACAGAAACTCAAGAAAGTCCATGATAAAGCTGAGCTGTTGGCCAGATCTGAATTAGAGGAAACTCTTGGAACCTCAGCAGCAGATTTTGTGAATCTTCATTTGAAGTTTTCTCCATTATCTTGACTCATTTATTCCATATATCTTTCAGAAATTCAAGTCCTGAACTCCAGGAATATGCTCTGTTATAAAACGTTGCCTCTCAACTCTGCATGAGTTGGAAGAAAGCAATCTATAAAATAAATATTCAAAGGTGCCAGAAATCATTCCCTGTAAGTGGAAATTTTGAGGTAGTAAATAGAAGTTGTGTATAAATTAAGAAGGGCAAGATAAGAGGTGAGGCCTTTCCTTAGGAGGATATAGAAAAGTCAGAAACAAAGAGTAATTATCTGGGATGCCTGAGTGGCTCAGCCAGTTAAGCATCTACCTTTGGCTCAGGTCATGATCTCAGGGTCCTGGGATCCGATCAAGCAAGCCCCACATCAGCATCAGCTGCCTGCTCAGTGGGGAGCCTGCTTCTCCCTCTCCCTCTGCATACCCCCCCATTTGTGCTCTCTCTCTCATTCTCTCGCTCTCTCTCAAATAAATAAATTTCTTTTAAAAAGAGTAATTGTTTAAGATTAAGGTGGTGGGTTTATGCTAGTAAAAACAGACCCATATTCTGAAACAAAATGCTGATAAAGAGATGTAGGTTTTCTTTCTCTCTTGCATAGACAAAGAATTATCTTGACTCATTTCCAATTTCTCTCTTCCCGCTATTTCTTCAACCTACTCCTCTCAGGCTTTTACCCTCACCTTTCCACCTCAAAGAGGTTTTTTTTGTCAAAGTAAGCAATGACCTCTACTTTGCTACACTACTGATTTTACTTTTTCCTCACTGGTCACTCCTTATCAGTTGTCTTTCTGGTTCTTCCTCATAACCTTGACCTTACTTCATTAATGTTGAGATGCTGGGGCATTCACCCTTTGGATGTCTTTAGTTTTTTAGTCTACTTACTCTCTTAAGGATCTCATGCAATCTGCGTCTCCCAAATTTACATATTGCTAACCCAAACTACTCTTCGGAAATTCAGAAGTATACATATACCCCACTATTTGACACCTCAACTTGGATGTTTAATAGAAACCTCTAACTTAACATGTCCAAAAGAGAGCTTCTAATCTTCCCCCTTCAAACTTGCTATGCTTATATGTCTCCAACTGAGATAATGACAATTCTATCTTCCATTTGTTCAGACCAAATAACTTGGACTCTTCTCAATTGCTCATGCCATTCATTCAACTTGTTAGCATGTCCTGTTATTTCCATATTCAAAATATTTCTGGTATCTAAGCATTTTTCAGCAACTCCACCATTACCGCCCTGTTTAAGCCACAATTATCATTTATCCAGATCACTGTAAGAGTCTCCTTCACCTGTTTATGCAGTCTGTTGTCAAGGCAGTAAAGTGTTTCTGTTGAAGACTCATCACATCATGTCACTCCTTTTCACAGGACCCCCAGTGCCTTCCTATCTCACTCAGAATAAAAGTCAAACTATGTACAATTATCTATAAGACCCAACCGAATCCCTTATAGGCGATTGTCAATTATAGCTGAATAAAAGTATAATAAATAAATATATTTATATATAAATAAATAAATATAGGCGATTGTCAATGATAGCTCGATAAAAGTATAAATAATTACTATGAGAAACAAAGGCTGATTGAAACTGTTTTGTTGCAAGGATCATATTAAGAAGATGGCCATCCACATTGTTTAAAGTCTCTGATGGGATGGAATTGATGCCCAGAGTATCTTCACAAATGGAAATATATATATCTGCCACAGAGAAAATATACTGCATGAGTGGAAGTTCCTTATAGGCACTTTGGCCTCTTCTCCTCCCCACTCACTCCACTCCAGCCACACTGTTTTCTCTGCTTTTCCTTGAACTTGCCAGACACGTGTACCATCTTAGGTTGTTTGCACTTGCTGTTTCAACTACCTGAAATACTATGCCCCCAGTCATCAACATAACTTTGCTCAGTTAACATTACCTTCACGTCTTTGCTCAAATGTTACTCTCCAAGAAAGGACTCCTTTTACTAGCTATCCGACTTCCCAACACACTCTAGTTTGTTTTGTCTTTTTGTCCAAAGCACTTACACCATTAACACACTGTATATTTTATTTTAGTTGTTTATATCCCACTGTTTCAACATAAACTCCTTCAAGGCAGGGCTATTTGTTTTTATCTACTGTGTTCCTAGAACCTAAAACAATGCCTAACTCAAGGTAGGACTTAATATATCATATATCATAATTAAATGAATGGATATTAAGTATCAAATTATTGTATCGACAATAGCAGTTTAGAAATTCAGATCAAAGGACACTGTGGATTACAAGGATGTCTATATAGATAAAATGGTACTACATTGGACCTCAAATGAGGATAGTATACATATGAGGAAAACGGTAAGAAAGGCAGCAATATGCCAGCCATGTCTGATAGAGTTACTGTAACTACCTATCTGGAATAGGTGATTTATGCTGAAGAATGGTAAGAAATCAGCTTATCAAATTTTTTGGCCCAAATGATAAAATATGAAAGGGATCTCCCCACTAGAGAATTTTGATTTTAAAATGTCTTCCTTTTTATTAAAAACAGAACAAAATATAAATGACCTCCTCAATGCTGAGAAAGCTCAATGCTGAATGATGAATACCATCTCATGTTATAACGTCCAAAACTTTCTAAAAGGTGGTCATTTGGGGAGTTAAAAAGCAGCAACAGCCTGAGAAATCTGTGAATGAATTTTTGGCTAACGTGATGTCTAATCACAACTCTCAGATGAGTGTGTTTGCTTGTGTTTTGCGTCCTACCCCTACCTCTTTGTGTTTTACTATTTTAGTGCACATAAGAAAACCTCCAATTGCTACATGTGAATCTCTTTGCATTTTCTGACGGCTTGAACTTATTCTGCCCACATGCAAGTGTTAAAGAATTAATGCAACCTCCAAGTAGCTCTCAACTAATGACTGTTGGAAGTTGGAGTATAAATGTTTCAGCTATTTTCTCCCTTTGCTGGGATAATTCTGAGAGACATTCTTTACATCAGCTCTCCGAGTTCCCCAGTAGGATCATGCTAAGGGAAATAAATCAGTCAGAGAAAGACAAACGTCATATGATTTCACACATATGTGGAATTTAAGAAACAAAACAAATGAGCAAAGGGGGAAAAAAGAGAGAGGGGCAAACCAAGAAACAGACTCTTAACTCTAGGGAACAAACTGATAGTTCCAGAGGGGAGGTAGGTAGGTGGATGAATTAAATAGGTGTTGGGGATTAAGGAGTGCACTTGCCATGATGAGCACAGGGTGATGTATGGAAATGTTAAATCACTATATTGTACACCTGTAACTAATATGTCACTGTGTGTTTACTAACTGGAATTAAAGTAAAAACTTAAAAAAAATAAATGAACACAATGATCACTTGTCTAATAACCCAACATATTTGCTGCCTTCCCTTCCCTGTCTCACTTTCTTATTGCCATACAGGTGTCCTGGTATCAGATCCCAAATATACTATCATTTTCCAATACTCTTACATTAGTGTTTGCTATTCAGAAATGCTGAGTCTTTCAGGGAAAATCTAGATATTTTGTGAATATAACAGAACAAGTCCAATAAGGCATTGAGTTTATCAGCTATAATTTTCATCAATTATTCTGTCTATTTTAATAACTCTATCTTGTTAAATGGGTGATCATCTATACATCAATGGGTGCATGCCACAAATATCCTGGGCAAACACCACTTTAGTAGTGGCAGAGGGGAAATGAGTGCTAAAGAAATTAGCAACCTATACTAATAAACACGCAGTAGGCAAGTCTGTTAAAAGCTTTCTCCTCTTGTGCTGACCCTTGCTACCTCATTTGTGAAATTCAGTTTCATTATATCATCAAGTGGTACAGACATAGGCCAATAGGCCACATGGGGTAAATATGCACATTAAAGTCTCAACACACTACCATTGTAACTAATACTTTAAACCTCACTAAAGTCATTTTATACCATTTCTCTATTTTTGCAAATAGCCAACTGTCTTAAAATATAACCATATTTTTATTTCAATTTTACCATAAGTTCTCACATATTTATTTTTCAGGTTTTTGAATTCTGATATAATAGATGGATTAATCCTACTTATATTAATTGTTACTGTGAGGTACTTATCATTGTCCACATAAAGAAGATTTCCTTCTTAATTATTTCTCTTGGGATCATTACAACCCCATGTACTTTTACCAATAAAAACGAAACTGACCTATATACCAAATAAGGTGGTTTAAAAAAAATAATTTCAGCAGAAATACACAGGTGTGTGTGTAAATCAAATTTGAGTTAGGTAAGTTTCTTTTTCTTCTACTTCTTTTAAAATACCACTCTTGAAACTTTCTGCATAGAAAACTGGTCAATCTTGCACTCACCATTTGAATGAGAAAAAGGAGATAATTAGCAAACACTGCATTAATTGAGTTTAATAAAAATTAAGTTAGCATAATGGTTTTAGGGGCAATGTTCTTAGCTTGCAAAAACAAACAAACAAACAAAAAAACTCAGACTAGTGATTCCTAAGGCTCAGAGAAGAAAAAGATACCCTAACATTGACCAAGTGAAGCTATTTTCCATAAAGTATTTTGATTTCAGCTTTGATTGCTCTAGAACAATATTTCTAGAATACAACAGAAAGATAAATGAGAATAAATGAAGAATGTTCATAAAAAAACAAAACCTATTGTTGAAAAATAAAAACTCTTTTATCTTATTACAAAATAGCAATGCAGTGATGAAAGAACTGTTAAAAATATGCAGGGCATATTTAAATATTCTATATTACTACTACATAGATTGCAAAATGCAATATTTGACTATAGGACATTTTGAGTTCAAAATAAAGGATAAGAGAATCATAAACGCAGAACAGTTAAATTTAAAAATATCATTTTGTCATTACTTTTCCTTAATATATATATTTTTTTACTCAGAGTGCTTAATAATATTATATTTTATGAGAAAATAATTTGATGAATTTTTGTATTGATTTTAATATTTAATTAAGATATCAATTATTTCATTGAGAATTTAAAATCTGTTAAAATTTGCTTTTTAAACTTTGTAGTATTTTGTATACTAGAAATAAAATCCCTCAAATAATTCCCTGTAAAATATTAAATGATAGAAACATATTTATTTTACAGAGCTTGTATATAACTAGAGTTCATTTTCATAAAAATAGATTTTCATTAAAAAATTATTCATCAAATACACTTGGGAAATAGTTACAATAATTAATACTAATTCCCTGATTTCAGAATGTGTAAAATTCATTTATAAGCTTATATATTTGGGAAATTTCAAGAAAACATTATAATGGGCAACATCTTTAAGTTTATTTTGTAGAAAAACTTTCTTCCCCTTCTCTAATTCCCACTGCCACCCAACTATTCAATGAAATACTATAGGAATAAAAATGTTTATAAATAGGATGACATAACCAAAGCAATATTTTTAGAATATAGACCACCACCCATATGGCAGCATAGAGAATATATTAAACTACAAGAGGTTACCACTACTGAAAACTACAACAGATTTGACAATTTTCTTTGCAAGTCTTGCTTAGAAGTACAGCACATCACTTTGAAATGGTGGAGAAGTTGATATATAATATTCTGGTCTCTATTTTGGATATATCTGAAATGGAGACAAGTTCGCAACATTGACCTTTTAGTTAGAGGTGAAAATTTATTTTTTAGACAAGTTTATACTTAGATTTGCTCACAATGTATGTGTTTAAAGTTAACTGCGGCAATATTATCTATAGGTTGGAAACCATTAGGATGTGCCATAGCTTTGTAGTTACATATATATCCAAATATGTTTCATGTGGTTTGTGCTCTCCTAGATACATGGTTCCCAAAGCATTAATCCAGTTGACTTCCAAACTTGAAAAGAACTTCATCTGGAGAAATTAATTTTGAATTGGAAGAATTTTATATTTTTTTCATTTAATAGACTATATTGTAATGTACAAAGTTACAGAAGGAAGAAAGTGATCCAATAATGCTGTCCCAATAGTGAAAATTACACCTCTCTCTACAGTAGCTTAACATACACACACAACTATACAAGCACATATGCACACAAATATAATATTTGAATCTAAGGGATAATCATTAGAAATGAATGAATCAGCTTTTTACTCAATTCTTAAAATTACTTGCCTTATAATTACATTAGAATCAATGAAATACTATATAAAACTACTTTGATTTACATGTACAGATCCCTAAATCTTGATACAATCATACATTTGTTAATTAATTTATAAAAAAGCATGGACTGAATGTGGCAAAAATATCCATGCCAAATTCTTACTTTGTTTACTAAGAAATGTGAACAGGACATTTCTTGCTTATTTCATGATCTGAGTGGTAGCACCGGAACCAAGTAAGATATTGGCAACTAAACATTTCCTAACAGTTTCTGAAATCAATAAAGTTTTGAAATCTAAAAATACTCTCTTATTTTAGGGTTCATGACCATGGAAGAACAAATTCTTCCAAACAGACTTCTCTGTCAGTAAAACTGTTTTACTGAGCTTATGGTAAACTTGGTGCTATGTGTCTCATAACATATAAATCAGATCTAACCTCTGATGGAAGATCTCAATGACCTCTGTCTCCCTATAGGGATAAAAAAATAACAGATGGATTGTAACATTTTGAAGAATGATATAAATGATGTTACATCCTCAATATAACTTTGAAATCTGCTCCCATTTGGCAAGATTAAGTGTAGTCCATATCTTCTTTGAAAGCAATCTATTTTTAAGCTATCACATGCTATTTGTTATTGTTTCTGAAAGACATTTTAAAGAGCTTCATCTGGGACATATTATATGGGTTCTTAGTTTAGAGACTTGTTGAAAAAAAATTTAATGTACTTTATGCCTTAGATAATAAAGGTAGAAATTACCTGCTATCTCTGGATTTCTCACTGAAGATAAAATTTTTAACATGAGATAATTTGAAATTAGGAAGAATATTCCACATTCAATTATTTTTTAAAAACAATACCTTAAATGGTCAACATCAAGTCAATTGCTAATTATATTCTTGTCCTGGGCCATTTCATACTTATGTTGAATAAAAGTACAGGTTTCATGGTTTAGATTCATCATTTCGATAGCTTTATGTGGTTCATACGATGCTATATTTTCTCTAACACACATCATCTGTTACATTTCAAATCAGTTTTGATGTAAAAAATGAGAACAATAAACATGATTATAATTAGGGGGAGTTTGTTAAATGTGCTTTAATAGGTCCTATTGTGAGATGTGTCTGATGTACAAGCAGAAATCAAGGCTAGCATACTAAAGAAGAAAAGATAAATAAACCCCATGGTTAGTGAGTAGATATAGAACTTGAAATTGTTTGGTCTAGGAAGACATCTAAAATACAATTTGGTACATACAGAAAATGTAATTAAATGATAATTGCACTGAAGCACACTGAGTGTGGGATAAACAGCTTGTGAATCAATAAACCATGAGGCAGCAGGCTGAGGTATTTATTGATTTATGATTCATTTAGCTCCAAGTTCACTTCATTTCTAATTCAATTGGAACTACTGTATTATCCTTCATTGGGAGAGCTGGGTGGAGTGATTGTATCATTTTTATATGAGGAAAAGATTATCTGAATTAATATCATTTTTTTTTTTAGTTTTATGTGAGTACACTCCTTTGAGTTTTCCTATTTACTAACCAAATCTATAGGCTATGATATATGGCTATACTAAAATTTGTCTTTTTACATATTATAATTTACATTAATTTGGAAACTTTAGGACAGCATACACCTCTGATAAATGAAAATCCTATGCTTTCATTAATTTAAGACATGAGTATTGTAGAGTATTATAATACACATTCTATCATAGGTCCTAACAAAAAAGCATTTTGCATTTGAACCTAAGAAAAATGAACATTTTAAGTAAACTAGACAATCTTATTGTTGCCAGGGAGTGTCATTATTAGCTTCTACATGGATTTTTTTTTATTTATGTTGTTACCCTGAGCACCTTCATAGATGAATCCTAAGTATCTGTTTCCCCTCACTGATCTCAAGTAGATCAAAAAGCAAAAATTCAGCTTCTTCCCTTCAGCAAGCATCAGAGGCAAGCCACTAAATAAAAACACTTTCTAAGTACCTCTCTCTGAGAGTGTGTACAATATGTAGAAAGCATAGTCACTGAATACTCATTACTGGTCACTTTAAAAAATAAGCAAAACTATTATTTTGTTCTATCACAAAAAAGCTGTCAGTTTATCAAGGATAATACTGGAAAAATGAGAAGTTTTTGAGGTGATGAAGAGCTTTATAATTTATAATTGAATTTGTACAGTTAAAGATGTCTCAAATAAACAAAGAAAAATGAAGCACAGGGACACCTGGGTGGCTCAGTTGGTTAAGCGTCTGCCTTGGACTCAGGTCATGATCTCAGGGTCCTGGGATCAAACCCCAAACCCTGCATCATTGGGCTCCCTGCTCAGCGCCTGCTTCTTCCTATCCCTTTGCTCTTTCACCCTGGTTGTGCTCGCTCTCTCTCATGCACGCTGTCTCTTTCTCTCTCTCCCTAACCCCATTCCAAACATACATATATATTTGGTTTATGTGCTAAATAACCAAGTAATAAAACATATTTGTAGGGTATGGAGATTGCCTCTATATACCATATCAGTGTAAAAGAAGACATCTTAAGGTCTCATAGGAGAAATACCTAGGAGTGTTCTGTCTAGCCCGTCTTATCAATGTGAGAGAAGAGAGTTATTTAAATGGAGTGAATACTAGAGATGGGGGAAGGAAAGAAGAGTGTCAATATGAGAGATGGTCAAGCACTTGCTTGAGAGTAGCTAAGGGCCACTTCTTACCTCTTCAGGCTTCTGAGAGGAAGCTAGTTATCTTAATAAGATACAGACAATTAATCTTGCCTTGTGGTGTAATTAGAGTCCTAGATCAATGCATTATATTCCTTTCTTAAAAGCAAAATACCTTCTTGCTTCTCATTTATCCTTCTAGAAGTACGAAAGAGGGAGGGATATTTAAGAGGAGCTTTTATCCCCTTCAAGGCTAAAAGTTAACTTATGTGCCATATAGCATCTCAAAAGGAGTAAATTCTGACCCTAACACATACCCCTGAGTCCCTGGAGGAATTATTTAAACATCAAATTTGGCTATGTTATTCCAAATGGCAAATCATTATTCTCATGCAACAACCTTGAAATTTCTGCATTTATCTTTAAAAAATCAATTTCAAAACTAATTAATCAATACATATCCTTGATATAATACAATACTCCAAGAGTTTAGGTATATTTTCCTTCAAGGGATTAATTAATCAATTGAATTCGTAAATATTTATTTAATATCTAGTTAAGAAAACTGCTAGACACTAGGAATACAAAAGCGAATAACTTAAATGTTGTCCTTACCCTCAAATTATCATGATCTATTTAACAAGGGTACAAAAAAGAAATGCCTGGAAAACAAATAGATAGGATTTCACCAAATGCTGAGCTTTTCTAGGAGCAGAAAGTCACATTAGAATGAATTTCAAGTATCAACTTACATAAAAATCAGAATGCATCAAGCATACATAGTAAGTACACATGAAAATTGCAATATCTAATGCAAGAATTCAATCTCCTATCTATAAGGGTGTACAAATATACATATTCAACAACCTAAACATATTTTTTAGAAACCATGTTTTTGAAATATTTATGTGATTTATGGTTGCAGGATGTTTCATGTCTTTTTTTTTTTAATTTTTAAAGATTTTATTTATTCATTCAAGACACAGAGAGAGAGAGAGAGAGAGCACGAGCAGGGGGAGAGGCAGAGGGAGAAGCAGGCTCCCGCTGAGCCAGGAGCTGGACATGGGGCTCGATCCCAGGACCCTGGGATCATGACCCGAGCTGAAGGCAGATGCTTAACCATCTGAGCCCCTGTTTCATGTCTTTTTAAACTTCATATTGTATGTTGAATTATGAGAGCTACAGTGTAATAAGTGTACTGCACTTATAAAATATTTTCCTTCAAGGAGCTTAACCATATTGGCAGTTTCCTAGTGAGAGGAGGCACTCAAAAACTTTAGATAAATTATGTCAAGAAGTAATCATTAAAAAACAAACAAAACAACTGTACTCATTATATGTCAGATGGCTTCTCTTTATAATGGAACCGGTGATCACTGAATTTAACATCTGTTCTCCCTCCCCGCACTGTTAGAAGGTGGAGGGTCAATAATGTATTCTCCAGACTGAGAAGGTACTTTAATACTGAAAAATGAAGCCAATCACTCCATACCATTTACAGAGTTTTAACTCAGGTTAACTTACTGATAGGGCAATCAGGTGGGCGATCCACGGGGTCCTACATAGCTATACGACACAGCTCTTCCCCACTCCCACCCCCAGACCATAATCCCCGGCTTTTATGGAGCAAGAGGTATGGTGGTGAGGTCACAGGGTAGTTACCTAAAGTGGTGCCACTACTAGTTAATGTAAAGCACTCCAACTGTGCACCAGAGGGGAGAACAAGATGGAGGTCCAAAGATGGAGTCAGTGTCGTCCTCACTCCCACGCCCCACCTTTGAAGGAACCACTATCAAATATTGCATTTCTTTCTGTAGTCAGGAAAAAGTGGGGTAGGTAAATGTAACAATTGTGTCAATGACTAAGTAACACTGAGTACTCAATGATATTGTGTTATTATTATTTAACGGTTACAGACATGCCAGTTTTTATTGTTGTTTATTTTAATTCCTGTATAGTTAACATACCGTGTGATATTAGTTTCAGGTGTACAATATAGTGATTCAGCACTTCCATACATCACCCAGTGCTCATCACTCAAGTGTACTCCTTAATCCCCAACACCTATTTCACCCATCCCTCTACCCATCTCCCCTCTGGTAACCAGCCAGTTTTGACAGAAAATGAGTTGCCAGTTGGCAAAGTCTATCATTTTGCAAATATTTCCTGAGATATCAGTTCACTGTCTGTATTTTGCCATGTAGGTGGCACAAATAAATCTTGTTTATAATTTTGAGCCTGGAGTGACATCATCTCATATTTGTCCTTGGGCTCTCTTTACTCTGGTTTTCATTTCTTAATATATAAATGTTTTATCTTAATAATATCATGTTGTATGGTCTTTTTGATCAATATTTTAAAATTACATTATTTGATCATTTCTTAAAGAAGTTTGTTAGCACTTCTTATTTCATAGTATATAGAAGGCTTTATTGTGTAATACCATTGTTTTTTAATATGTTCAGTATTTTCTTGTGACTTAGGCACATAATGAAAGTATTTTTCAAGTGAATGTAAAATGAAAAAAAAGGGAAATATAAGTTGATAGAGAAATTATTCCAGCAACAGTTGAACCAGTAGGGACTGTAAGTGCCATGTTCAAAATATATATCTAATATTTATCAAAGTACATAAAAACTCATTATAGCTAAGCAACAGTTACAAGCTAAAATGGACTAACACATACTTAAATTTTAAAGGCAGGAAATCTTGCTGCCGTCAAACCTAAAGCAATACTGAGGATAAGATTTTTTTCTAGACTAAAGAATGCTTTTTAAATGTATAAGTGGTCTCCTTTACTTTTACCACGACCTACTGATTGTCTTCAAAATTCCAAGTTCTGAAGTCAATTGAGGCATTTTGTTTCACTTGTTTCCTTCGTCATAAAACAATCCTATAAGATTAGTCTTTGAGGAATGGAGTAATTGTGATAGTATTAATTTTTGAGTCTGGATTTGAAGAGTAAATATTTAGGTCTTTAGGAGGATTTATACCTTAAATTGAGAACAAATATTCAGTTAATTTTATATAATATAATCATGCAATAGAAAATACCAAAAAATGTTAAAATTCAACTAGCAGTTATTTAAATATAATTTTGAGACAATTTTTTTAAATGATCAATTTAAAATCCATCACATGTTCTAACATTGTATATTTTTATTTATCACATTTTTTGGAATGTATTGGTTAGTTTTTACCTTCTTTTTTTGTGTAGAGCATAATAATCAGTGAGTTATAATCACTAAATAGTAAATTATTAATCTGCATTTTAAAAATAACATAATTACATAAACTCTAGTAAAGTTCCAGTGATTGATTTACTTAATTCAATACATAAAACCAACAGTGTTTCCTCATTATCAATATGAATATCTAATTGTTTTGCTTCTTCTTGGAGTCTCAGTGCCAGTGATTATCAAGAATGTTTTCCATGGTGAATTTCCATGCATTTTCAAGTCTAAGTAACTTGAGGAGTGAGCTGTTTACAACCCCTTATCCTTTTCAGGCTTACTTCACCAAGCTGCAATTTACTATTTCTGGCACATTTTCTGAGTTATGATGTATTATAGCATGTGGATTAAGAACCTTATTCTCTAAAGCCACACGAATGTGTGGTTCTAAACCAACTCTACTGGTTCTCATTGCTGATACTCGTGTGCCTCTGATGGCCCACATGTAAAAGGGAGATCACCTTATGCAGCTGTCGTGGGGGTTAAATGTATGTGCAGGGTCTAGCTCGTTATCCGGCTTCTAATTAATATTCCAAAACTATTTCCTTATAACATGTAATACTGGACAACTTAGATTGACATTCCATTAGTTCACACTGAGATCTGTTTAAAAAAAAGGCAGACATATTATTAATTTGACGTATGGAAATGAAATGAACTGAAATGGTTTGGGAGCTAAAATCTCTAATCGTTTACTACCCCGGATGAAACTCTATCAATGAGAATCTCTGCAGGTATTATGAATCAGATGATTGGAAAATGACAGGAGGAGATACAAATATCTGCTTATAGACAATTATTCTCATCAGAATAACAGAAAAAAATACTTTTAGAAAAGAATTTATGCTGTGGAGTTTGCTTTGAGTCATATTTTTTCTTTCTATCAAATTCTTTCTCTGCCTCCTGTTCAGTGGAAATAATTGGGTGATAGATATTAAAACTACCAAGTATTACAAACTTGAAACACATTGATGCATCCTTTTCACTCCTAACATTTCTTAATATTACTGAAAATGATAAAGCATTATAAGAAATCTCTTAGCTAACTGAATTTCAATGATCTAACTAATTTCTATTTTAATGTTGAGTAATATTTGATAAAGCAAAAATTAAATACTGATTATAATTGTTCCTATCTATATAATAGCATATATTGGTGTAAATAAAGCTTCTCTGAGATTATTAGGTATATAAAATTTTAAATTAGGAAATAAAGAGTTCTTCAACTTTGAATTCAACATCATAGGTCTGACTACATTCCTTCTCTCTCTCAGCCCCTCCTGGTTCAGTACTAGACACATTAAATACATCTGCTGGAAAAGGAAACCTTTACCATCACTCTGTTCCCTCTGATTCTGGGTACAAAGAATCTTAAAACCCTTCTTAGGCTGAATTTTAGGATTAAAGATACCACATTAAAAAAAATATTGTTGGCATGATTTTCCTGTTTGATTAATGATTATTTCTATTAGTCCCACAATTTTTACACATAATATATATTGATTTAAACTACAGGGAATTACCATTGTTACAACTGAGTATCTAATGTCACTCTGTCTTGTGCTCTCCATTAATTCCAGGTGATTCCCATATTCAGGCCAGCCCACAACTAATTTTTTCAAATTTCAGTGACTGGGGAATTTTAGAAAAATCAAGAGATAAAGATCTGTTAAAGGATTCTCCATGCCATTTTTTTCTATATTCAAACCAATATCCAGCAACATTAACAATCATCCGTGTTGTTTTCAGCCTTCTGTTTTCAAATGGAGAGTATCCTTCGTGCTAATATTGGAGGCAGTTAAATGATGAGGATAAAGGAGTATGAAATGGCCTAGGGATAATCTTCTGTGGGTCTATAGGTCATATTCTTTAAGAATTATAGGTAATGTTCTCATCTCTATCTGTAAACTTTCCTGAGGCTGAAGGGGAAGATGATTTCCTGATGATGAATTCTCTTCAGCCTCATGGATTAATCCCATTAGCACTAACAATAGACAAAGTCCCAGGTGTGACAAAAATCCTAACCTTTTCCTAAATAGATTAGGGAGCAGATATGTAATGGGATGAAATTACAGGATCTGAACAAAAGAACAAAAGGAAGGAAAATAGAAATATGTACATGCAAACTTCCTCATTGCAAAAATGAAGACATGGGGGCAGCTTACATCAAGGGAAAAGGGATACCTGTGATGCCTTGTTTATGAATAATAATTACACATTCATTAATAATTTTATTTCCATAAGAAATAAAATCTTTACATAGAGGGACCAAAAGTTTCCAGTCTCTAGAGAGGGAGAATTTCCTAAAACTCCCCTACTATACAATTGTGGATTCCCCTGCATATAACAAAATTAGACTTGTGTACCTAACTAAGCCTAAAGTTTTTAAAGGTTTCAGTTCTTCAGATACATGAGAAGTATACCTCTCCTTTACCGTAGCAGTTAAGAAAGGTAGAATATCTTCTACATGCCACGTGATGGTGGCCTTCCTTGCTAACTGCAGCCACCTGTGGCTTTAGGATGTCCCCCAGGCTCCTGTGCTCCCTCACGCTCTCACAGTCTGTCCCTCCCTATCTTCTCTCCTAGAGCAGTGTATCACTTCAATGTGCATAAATTAAAATTTCCCCTAGGAATTGTTAAATTACAGATTCCAGGGTCCACCTGCACAGATTCTGATTTAGAATGGCTGCTTTGTGGCCCAAGAATTAGCATTTTTTTAAAGTATTTATTTATTTATTTGAGAGAGAGAGAGAGCATGAGCTGGGAGAGGAGCAGAGGGAGGAGAGAAGCAGACTCCCCGCTGAGCAGGGAGCCTGACCTGGGGCTGGATCCCAGGACTCTGAGATCATGACCTGAGCTGAAGGCAGATGCTTAACTGACTGAGCCACCCAGGCGCCCCCAAAATTTGCATTTTTAACAAACCCCTTAGGTGATTTTAGTCCAGTTAGCTGCTGCTATTGTAGGAAGGCCTGCCCTCTGCTAGAGCAGTGCACACAGCTTTGTCTCCACTCCCCAGGTAATTGCCCCCCTTTCATCTGCTATTTCTCTGATCTCCTCTAGTGTGCACGCTAGTTCTTGGTGTTTAATTTGCTTAAGATATTTCTTTCTGCTGTGTAATATTCATGAATATTTTTTCCTCTTCTTGCTTGCCTATTCAATTTTCCAGAGTGCCACTATACCCATGGCCAATTTTTCACTCTTTTCAAGCCCTTATCCCATGGCCACGACCTCACCTTCTTTAGGTATCTTAGCTTTCTATTCTCCCAAAATGTAAGGCCTATCAATAATAAACTTCTTCAAATTTCCTTACCCCTTCCAATAGACTATTTCACTAGCTCTTAGCAGATTTTTAAACATGAGTTATAGAAAAAAGTGCTTCTGGGGCACCTAGCTGACTCACTCAGAAGGGCATATGACTCTTGATCTCAGGGTCGTGAGTTCAAACCCCACATGGAGTGTAGAGATTACTTAAATAAATAAAAACTAAATAAGAAAAAAAAACTAAATAAGAAAAGAAAAAGAAAAAAGTGCTTCTACATTTTTCCAAGGTTAGCCTCCTCACTTATTTTCTTGATCTTATATACTTTGTCTCTTTCCAGGGATCTTGTTAAATCAATCTTTAATGTAGGTTTTTATTTGTGACAAATAATTACTGAAAATATACTATGAGTTCAATCCAAAGACAAGGAAATTCCTTTCACAAATTTAACTTTTTCTTGTCCATGACCCTTTAAAAAATCAGACTCAAATTTCTGTCACAGTGTAAAATACTTTCCCTCCTTACTTTTACCTCCCAAAGTACATAAATTTCCCTCCCTCTTCCTGTTTGGAAACTTCTAAGGGCATCCCATCCCTGTTATTCTCACCTTTAGCTATCCAACTGGCCATATGGTGTTGTTGCCATTTTTCTGTTTGATCCTGGCCCTTAATCACCACCTCCTCACACCCTCCTTTACTTCTTGGTACCATTTGATATTTGGGCAAACCTTCATGAATCTGCTCTCATAACTTCTGAGAGGCTGAATGTTCTATAGCATTTTAGATTTTCTTTTCTTATTATCATTCCCTAATGCATGATTGTGTTTCTGTGCTATAATTTTTGAGATTCCCGAAGTTCTGTCCCTAACCTCAAGTTTTCTTTCCAGGATTTCTCTCCCTCGACAGTCTCAACCATAAAATAAATGCAATTATCTGTAATTCAGAAAAGGTACATCTATTAAAGGAAATCCTGTAGGCAATGTTTATTGCAGTTTCTGGCAAACATCGTGCATTCATAATAGATATTCATAGCTATGATTGCTGTGGATGTTTTTAATAGTAAATCATTATTGTGATTACTTCCAAAGCTCCATGGTCTTTCTAAAGCTCAAATACTCATTTTCCGTTTTTAGCGCTTATACCTGAAAGACTCGTTTGTAAGACAAACTTAATAAAAGCAGTTATGCATAAGAGGCTATCAGTTATATGTTTATCAGTTTGAGAGTCCTACTACTTGTATGGTTTTCCATCATTACATTCTTTCTTTTGATTACTTAAATACTCTGTAATAAACTCACAAGTATTCAGTTGGAGGAATACATTGCATTTTTCCAGTGTACCTGGAAAATATTTTTTTCCAAAAAAAAAAAATTTAACTCCAGATTACTACCATATGGGGGGACTAAACCAGCTGGATACTTCACAAGAAGTGTGTTCATGTCCCTGACTTAATAGCACAGAAGGGAATCTTGTTGCTGGAATATGGCTTAGGCTCTCAGAGGAGACCTTCTAATTGAATACCAACCATATGGGACCCTATTGATGGAAATGCTCTGAAGGACATCTAAAGGTACAAATTTTGTGACATTAAAATGTTTTCCATTAATACAGTTTTAATTTTGTTCACCTCATGGGGAGAAATTGATCGGTTTGATATCTAAGGGTAATCAAAATACATAGTGTCCCATTCTTCTCAATATAAACACATGTCTATTTTGAACTACTGGACATTAATTCATTTAAAAACAATTTTTTTGAGTTGTAAGTTACATGTCTAGCACTGAGTCAGTCACTAGGAATTAATTGACAGACATGGACCCTTTCCATGTAGCAAAATTTGCATTCTGTTAAAGGAGACATATCAGTTATAGTACCGAGTGATCAGTTACATAGCTGAAGTACAAAGTGTTATAAAAGCAAATAAAGACATTTTTTGCTAAATTTACAAGGTTTTATTACCTGAGACACAATCTAAGGTGTTATCTAATAGATAAGAAAAAAATAGCTAGATGAACTATTATCTGTATAATGTTCCTGAGAGCAACAATATGGTGCTGATACTAAAACTCTTTGTTATCAGAATAAAAACAACCATACCAGGAATCAATCCAGGGTTGTCAACTGTACCATTATCTAGAGAAAAATTAATGTACTTCAGATGTTCAATTAACTGCATTGAAGTATTTTAAGGTATAAACTCAAAGCTTCATTTAAGTTTAAAGACTGATTCTTATGAAATCTAAAACAGTCCCTAACCTCATCTTTTAGTTTCTCTGTTCCAGTGCTAAATCAGTTGTTCCTCTGTTTTTTTATTGGAGAATGGTATTAGAAACAAAGTGCTAAGTGGGCTTGTAGCTTTTGAGTTGTTACTATTTCTAGGCCCTCTAAGTGGACAAAATTAGGAAATATATGTATTTTAACCCAGGTTAAATATCTATAATTATTTCATGATATGTTGAGCTAAAAAGAGTCCATACTGATGTCTCCAATTCTATTTCAGTAGAACATGATTCATTCCAATCTTCTCCCTTGCTTATCTGCAATGTCTCTGTCCAATAGTGAGAAACCTGACTCCAACCATTCACCATCTTCCATCCATTTACTTGTTTGTTCAACCCCCATACACCTGGAAAGGACTTTCAGAATTGTTAACCCATACCCCTGTGAGAAACAGCTTTAGCAACTAGAATACAGTATTTTTGGAAGGTCCCTTTTTTGTTTATTGTTACAGTTTCCAGTGGAAACATCATTTTGCAAAGTTATTTAAGTCAGTTCCATTTTTTATCCACCTCCTTCAGTGAAGTTATGCTCTATACTTGTAAAACAATCTGATTTTTTGTTACAGTCTGCATTCTATCCTGAAATCCCTGAACTCCTGGTTGATTTTTTTTTTTCATTTGTACACATTAAAGTTAACTCTCTGTGACATACAGTTCTACAGGTTTTGCAAAATGTATAGAGTCATATGTCTGCCACCTCAGAACCATAGATAATAGATTCATTACTCTAAAAATTAGCCTGTGTGTTCTCCTTTAGTCAATTACTCCCCAGTTCCCTGACCCATGGTAATCACTTGTTTCCATCAATATAATTTTGTATTTTCATAAATGTCATGTGAATGAATTCCTATAACAAGTAGCCCTTTGTATCTGTCATCTTTCTCTTAGCAAAAGGAATTATAGGTTCATATTCTTAGAAGATTTTTTTGTTTGTTTTTTTCATATGGATATACACAATTGTTTCAGCATCATTTGTTGAATTTGTTGAAAAGACAATTACTTCTCCATTGAAATGATTTTGCACCTTTGCCAAAAATCAACTGACGGTATTTATGTGACTCTATTTCTGGGCTCTCAATTCTATTCCATTCATCTCTATCTATCCTGTCACCAATACCACACTGTCTTGATTACTGCATTTTCATGGTAATTCTCAAAACAAGGCAATGTGAGTCTTCTTTGTTTTTTTTTCAGAATTGATTTGGTCTTTCCATATAAACTTTAGGATCAACTTGTTCAAAAATACAATGGTGAGATTTTTGTTGGGTTTGCATTAAATCTTTTTTTTTTTTTTTTTTTTTTATTTGAGAGAGAGAATGAGAGAGAGCAAGCACATGAGAGGGGGGAGGGTCAGAGGGAGAAGCAGACTCCCTGCCGAGCAGGGAGCCCGATGCGGGACTCGATCCAGGGACTCCAGGATCATGACCTGAGCCGAAGGCAGTCGCTTAACCAACTGAGCCACCCAGGTGCCCCTGCATTAAATCTTTAAATAAAAGTGGGGAGTATTGAAATTTTAATAATGTTGAGTTTTTAAATGCTTGAATGAGGTATATCTCTCAATTTATTTAGATCACCTTTTATTTTTTTCATCAGCACACAAATTATGTACTTATTTTGTTAGATTTCTATTTCAGTATTTAATTTGTTTAATGCTATTATATATTTTTTATTTCAAATTTTTTTTGTTCATTGCTAGTGTATAACAATACAAATGATGAAGAGGTCAATTGACTTTGTGTCCTTTGACCTCTATAAACTCACGTCATTTTTAAGGCTATGGGATAGGAATATATCATCTAGGAAGAATATATCTTTTCACTTACCAAATAGTAATAGAATCTTTTAATCTTGCTTGTACAAGTCCTATTTTTTTTTATTTCATCATAATAAACTTTCTAGGAATGGAAAAAGAAGAACCTGTCCAATTATATTAATTTTATTTGCAAATTAATGGAATGTATATGAATTATTTATTCAAAAATGGAAACATAGTATGTTAACTAACTGGAATTAAAATAAAAACTTTAAAAAATGGAGAAATAAATATCTTGCTACCAGAAGACAGGAGTATAACAATTCTGAATATAATAAGAGCATGGTACAAATAATTTATAGTGTTCTCAAAAAAGAACCACATATATATGCTCAAAATATGTTAATTTTTTTCTCTGTAGTTGTTAATATACTTTGAGACTATTAATGATTGACTTACATAGCCAATCAATTTATGAATTTGGGTAGAATAAATTTAGAGAGCTTATTGAAATAATGGCCTAATGTAACTCTGTGACATAAGTTTTTTCAAAGACAATTTGGATGGCTTCCCACAGTGTTCAGTCCAATACCATGATTATTAAATGATAAACCACTAACTCTAAACTGATTGAAGATAATGTGAAAGAATTGTATTTGAATTTTGGTAAAAGAGGTTGCTAGTTTAGATATCTGTGGCAAGACTTAAAATTTAAGTAGGTAAATATATAATTTCTTGAAATATATTTTATATATATATACAACAACCATAAATGAAAGTCAAAAAACGAATTTGAGCCATAAAAAGTATCACTCTGATAAAGTAATAATAAAGCAATAAACTTGAATGCAATTAAATGCTATTGTTTTATAGCAATTAAAACTGTATTGAGTAGAAAAATTAGATTTAATTTTTTTTCAGTTGGATCAGAAAACTATATGTATCAAAAAGCCAAAATGGCTAATTTCATAGTTTCTATTTTGCATAAATCTTTATAAATTTTTCTAGATATAATGTGAAATGAACATATAATTGGCATTTAGTGGCATTAATACAAGTAATTCATTATGATCATGGACATTTTACACTCCTTAGTTGATTATCAACTATCCGTTATTATTAATATTATTATTTCTCTTTAAGCTTAGATTGTAGAAGTAGCAATGGTATTGTTTTCAAAGGAAAAACACATACACATATCACACAAAATTTAAGGGCAAAATTTTCCTTATAAATAAAATAGGTCAAATTGATCCTGACTTATTCATCACAGAATTATTGTGAGGTGGGGGGGCTGTCTTATGAGTAGCTATGAATGTAATATATATATATATATATATATTTACATATGTATATATGTAAATATATATATACATATATTTAATTCAAGAATTATGTGGCAAAATACAATTTTGCAGCATTAACCAATGCGGATCTATGTATTTTTTGGCTATGTTATCTTTTAATTTCCCTTCATTTATCCTGTCAGCCTTCAACCATTCAAACTATAACTTGGCCTCCATTCTCCAGAGAAGTTAGACAGCTCAAATGGAAAGGCAAACAAACAAATCATGCTGTGTCATTCCAGCTTCCAAAGTCAAAGGCCTCTCAAAAATAGCAGTTTGGGCAGACCACTTGCCTAACCTTTGTCTTATTGACTTTCTTGTTCTCTCCTATGGGCTGGGAAAGGGATATAATCAGAAATAAATTTGAAGATTTTTATTTCTAAGATGGGACTCAGAACAATCCTAATGCCCTACCCCTCTCAGACCAAACTTTGAAGGTGGTAGTAATAAAACCATAGATAGTTTTGGGTGTCAAGAAACTAAACAAACTTGTTCCTATTTCTCATCTTGGACTTGGCAAGCAATAGAATTTCAGATCCCTACTCTATTAGTCAGGGTGCATCAGAGAAACAGCACCAACAGGATATATATGTGTATGTATATATATATATAGTATATTAGATATAGATAAGAGATTTAATTTAGGAATTAGCTCACACAGTTAGGGAGTCTGAAAAGTCCCACAGTCTGCCATTTGCACACTGGAGAAACAGGAAAGCTGGTGGTAGAATTGTATCCAAGTCCAAAGGCCTGAGAACCAGGGGAGCTGATAGTGTAATTTCCAGTCTGAGGTCAAAGACCTGAAAATCAGAGGGCTACTGGTGTAAGTCCTGTACTTCCAAGACCAGGAAACCAGGAGGTCTGATGTCCAAGGCAGGAGAAGATAGATATCCTAGCTCAAAAAGAGAAAAAGAATCCATCCTTCCTTAGCCTTTTTGTTCTATTCAGGCATCCAATGAACTGGGTGATACCTGCCCACATTGGTGAGAGCAAAGCTTAAAAAAAAAAAAAGATAATCAAATGCTAATCTCTTACAGAAAGACCCTCACAGACACACCCAGAAATAATATTTTACCAGCTATCTGGGCACATCTTAGGCCAGTCAAGTTGACACATAAAATTGAACAGCATACCCAGTACCACCCAGCAGGATGTATTAGCAGATTAGGCATGGCTATAAATTGCACTGGAGGCATGCCATCAAGTATTTTTCTAGAACCCCTAGTACTAGAAGGTAACTAAATGTTTAAATTTCTCTGATACATAGTTACAAATGTATTAAAAAGAAAACCAAAAACATCAAATGATTATGAAAATTTGCTACCGTAGAAAGCAGCATGGATGATTCAGTTGGGAACATGGATATCCTTATGGAAGTCAATGGGAAAGTTTGAGGATAGCCATGAACTACAAGGGTAATGTAATTTTTAAAAAATACCTGCATAGACTGACATCAACCAATGTCAGGTAACTCCTCACATTAATGCCCTAACCTCTGAAATGTAGATGTCATCCCAGGAAAAAAAAAAAAAAGAAAGAGGGAAATCCTGAATTTGGAGAGAATATGTGAAATTGACAAATATTATATTTTTTGCCATCAAGTTGACTAAGCATTTAAAATAGAGATTAAGTTACTTTATAGAACATTAAGAGTCCTTTATATTTCACATCTCAATATGAATATTATAATCTCCATGCCAATTATAGCAAAGACAATGAACACTAAGAAAAAACTGTCCTACAGGATAAATGTTAAACTCACAATAAAGAAAAGAATTTTCACATTTAGCAGCATTTTAAAACAGAGAGAAAATAGATAATCATATAGATAGACCAAAAAAAACAGGTAAATGACTTTTATTTAAATTGTCAAGTAATTTAGGAAGCAAGATAGCATATTCTTACTAAAATTTGTATAGTTACTATATGGTACGGTTACCTGCATTTCACACTGGTAGTTAAAACACTAGTTTTGTATTTTATCCTATTGTTTAAGTTAGGGTAACAATATTTAGAGTCAATAAGCCTACTGAGAGTCTTCATATATTTCAGAGATGGGTCTCACGTTGAATTATCGTCATAAACTCTGTTATGGATAGCACTTGGATTCTGGAAGTTTCTTAAGTCACTAAGTATAACCAAGTGATTTAAAAACAATTTTTGTAGTGATATTTTTATATACATGTTATATACATGTAGTATGTACGTGATAATTGTAAAGAAGTGTCTACAAAACCCAAGTATCCAGTATTGATTCAAAAATGCTTATTTGGCTGAGGTATTTAAATTTATTTCGTGTTAATAAATCCAGACTTCACTCTACCTACATTAAGATAGTATGAAAGTGAACTAACTTGAGAAGGAATAGTCAAGGATTTTAATGATTTTTATTCATACTCAGTGACTTAAACAGAGACTAGTAACTTCTATTGTCCTTATGTACTGAATTGGGTATACTAAAGTCACAACCAAAAACTCCTATTCCCTGATACTAGTGTCATGAAAGGGTCCCAAACTGCTATGATTGCTATTACACACTTTAAAATGATTAAGTCTATGTTCAAAGTTCCTACACAAATAATAACCTCTGATAAATCTAGATAGATTAGATAGATAGATAGATAGATGATAGATAGATGATAGATGATAGATAGATAGATGATAGGTAGATGATAGATAGATATAGAGTATATTAATATAGATACATGAAAAACAAAACTTATGTTTTATTTTTATTTCAACTGTCAAGTAACATAAGCAAGATTGATCTACGACCTATTGATCAGTCTGTCTATAACTAAAATATCAGTTTTGCAGGAGTAGTAGTACCCTTGATTTATTTTGTTAGAGTCTTTTCCATCTCATTTCTGAAAGAATGTATTTTTCGGCTCTAAAGTTCTATGATTTTCTTACTATTATCCACTAGAAGACTTTGAGAAAATCAGTTTTGTCAGCTGGAATGATAATCTTAATTGGGGGGGTATGTGATTTTTTCCATCAATAGAAAACTCCTTGACATAATGATAAAAGAACAATTCTAGAGTCAGATATAATTGAATTTGGTTGCCAGCCCCAACAGCGCTTCTTAGCAATATGAATTTGGGCAGCCTACTATAAGAAAACCTGAGGTCTCCCATATATAAATTTATCTTAGATGTTTATTGTGTATAAAAAAGAACTAAGCTCAGTGACTCACTCAGGATTGACACTCAGTAAGTGGCAGCTATGGTTATGGTTATAGCATCAGAGCATAGTGATTAAGTATGTCAAACAGTACCTAACAATAGCTTTTCAATAGATTGCTATTGAATGAATTGAAAAAATCTACCAAGAGTTGTATTAATGGTCAATACTATTTTAAGAAGCTTTTATTATATCTAGTTACTTTTTTAAGAGACACAACTTAAAGTGCAGTGTATTTAACTGCATGTGAATTATGCTACCAGGGATCTCTATTCCCACCTCAAAGGTAATACTGAGAGGATTTAGGAGCTCCTTGGGGGAATAGTGCCACAGAAATACAAAAGGTTATTTGCACATGCATTATTGAAGTACCATGGGGACCCATGAAATTCTATCACAGTTGGCCTGCTATCACTGTAGAATGACATTAGGAATTGACTATTCTGGATGAATGCAAGCCCCCAGTGCAATTTGGGTTAAAAGGTAGAAAAGTCAAACCACAAGGCCAAGGAGGTATTCCCTGAGTAATGAAAAGCTTTTTCTGAATGCTCTGCATCTCATATCTTGTGAGTAATGAACAGCTTTTATCATACTCTGAATTACGTATCCAAATAACCAGATTCCAATAATTGCTATTTCTTTGTATCTAACAGTCAGATTTAACACTTAAAAATCATATCTTCATCTCAGATTGGGCTTTTGGGAAATCTGTATGGGAACACTTCAACCAGTCACTTGATGTGTCTTGTCATAGTTTCCCTTTTTGCAAAATTGAGCTGATAATATGCGTTTTTTAATACTCAAAATACAACTTAGGGATTCCTGGGTGGCTCAGTCAGTTAAGAATCTGCCTTCAGCTTAAGTCATGATCCCAGGGCCCTGGGATTGAGTCCCGCATTGGGCTCCCTGCTCAGCGGGGAGCCTGCTTCTCCCTCTCCCTCTGTTGTTCCCCCTGCTTGTGTGCTTTCTCTCCCTCTCTCTCTCTCTCTGGCAAATAAATAAATAAAATCTTCAAAAAAAAAAAAATACAAAATAAGGCAGCCACCCTTTCCTTTGAAAAACTTCCTCAGGGAATTTCTGTTTGAGCTGTATGTATGCTATATTATCTTAAACCAACATCTTTACTTCACTTAGACTTGGTTTATACTTAGCTTCAAAGGGGATATTAATGTATTTCATTATATTTATTCATTCATTTATTCAACAGATTTTTATAGAATACCTTTTAAATGCCTGACATAATGCTAAAATAAATAGTGAACTGATCTTAGTCTCAGTTTATAAAGAATGTGTAGTCCATTGGTAAAGATGGATGAGGGACTGGAAAATGACAATCTATAAAAACAGGGTGCTAGAAAGTCTCATTCGCCATTCTGTAGGACCAAATACAAAAGGTTCCCCAAAAGATGCAAGAATAGGAAAAGACTTCCTTGAAGACACAATTTCTAGATTAGGAAGAAAGAGTAAGAACTAGCCAGACATAAGATAAGGAGAAGCAAAAAGCATTCCAAACATTGGGAATAACAGAAACAAACACCCAAGCCTCAAAGCCTCTGAAGAGCATTCAGATAACAAAGTTCAACCTAGATGTCACGAATACTGACTTCTGGGAAATTAAATAATTCATGGGAAATCACTTTGAAAAGTGAAATATGCTATATAAGTTTAAGGGATTATTATCTCTAATAAATTCTCTCTAGTGGGTAAAAGTGAAAAAAATACTGGATTAAAAGTCCATTTAATTTCAAACACATTATATTTTTTTGCCCCAGGCCATAAGCAAAGTATCTAGTTAACTTTAAATGTTTTTTTTATTTCTTCTAGATTCCCCCTTTTATTTTATATTGTGATATTTTGACACTGCTCTAGAAATAAAAAAAGATTGCATATAACTACTTTTCCCCATAGGGATTTTCTAAAATTTAGTTACATTTGTATTCCGCCCAATTATCTAGTAAAAAGAAATATTATGAGTGCTATACACATTTATTCAGGGCAAAGTTGTCATAACTGTATAAGTAACAATCAGAAACTCATACATGATAGACTATTTCACTGATACATAATTTAGAGAAAGATCAGAGAGGAAAGTGAGGGAATTGACTCTCTCCTGAGAGAAAAGTCAGTATATCATAGATTTCCAGTCCCATGGTTGGTTAAGTGCCTTCTGATAAAGTAGTACTATAGGGATGGATATAGAGCAGAGATTCTGAACACCAGTCCCTTAATAAGGTACACCAGTATCCCCTGTGTGGCTTAAAAATATAAGATCTTTCCCTTTGAGATGCCGATTCCATTTCTAGGTCTGGATTCTTAGTGTAAGATCCAAGAATTTGTAGTTTTGAAACAAAAGATTGGAAATACTGAAAAACTTGTGCAAAAGCTGTAACATTTAGGGTGCCTGGGTGGCTCAGTTGGTTAAGCGACTGCCTTCGGCTCAGGTCATGATCCTGGAGTCCCGGGATCGAGTCCTGCATCGGGCTCCCTGCTCGGTGGGGAGTCTGCTTTGTCCTCTGACCCTATCCCCTCTCATGTGTTCTCTCTCTCTCTCTCTCATTCTCTCTCTCTCAAATAAATAAATAAAATCTTAAAAAAAAAAAAAAAGCTGTAACATTTAAAACCCTTCAAGTTTAAAACATACTTGAGTTTTGACAGCATAAAGTCTATCTCCACTTCTCTGCTGCCGGTTGGTGGGAAGGTGCCATCCTGCACTGGTGAGAATAAAGTTTCTGGATTTGAATGATTCTCCCAGCTAAGGAGTGCTAAGTCTGGAAAGATTTGGTGATGTGTAGGCCAGTCATAACCACATGCAATGAGAAGTAATCTGTTCAGGGGAATGCTCTGTAGCTTTCTGGGAAAAGAACTTCCCGTTGGTTTCTCTTGCTGAGGCTAACGGCTTGGGACTGCACACAACTGTAGACTGTATATTGTTTGACATCCGGTTGGAGTCTTCAGTTTTGCAAGTGGTTTATTTGTAATGGGCTCACATCATTTTCTGAGTTGTGCAGAGATGTCCCTTTGAGGAGGCATTTATTGGTTGAGAAAATGAACACAGCTTAATACATCTTTGAAGTGGTAGACTTTGTAACTATGGGAGGAGAATGATATACTATAGCTACATACTGTAGCTACAAGAGGAAAATAACTATGGGGGGAAGGCCAACAATAGCAATTCTAGGAAACATTTATCATTTATTATAATTTCTATCACCAAACAAAAAAGCAATAAATAAGGAAGATATTCTAGCAATTAGGAAGATAGGCTTTCATCACTGAGCTGAAAACAACATGAATGTTGGAATGCTAACACAGCTTGTTGAAGTTTGATATATATAAGTATGGGGAAGGAAACAATTTTCCTCTACCTTTCAAGATTCTTGGATGGGACCCCCCCCCCCATCCCCATAAGAAAAAGGCAGATTAACAGGAGAAAAGTAAACAGAAGTTTAATAACATGTATTTCCTCTAGGAAAACTGAGTAACTCCCTGGAAAGGCCTAAGCCACCACCTTAAATACCATCTTCAACTAAAGACAAAAGATAGGTGTTATGGGGACTTGTTAATGGGAGGCCACCAGGAAAAGCACAGTAACAAGAAACAAGGGTATGGTTGTTATACAGATTTAAGTCCACTGATTGATTCTCCATTGATAGGAGTTTTTAGAGATTTAGTCATCCTTCTCTTCTAGGTACAGAGAGAGATGCATGCTTACACATGGAGATTTCCCTTACAAATGCAAATGTCCTTTAAAAAGGGTAACTACTACTTGGTTTTCAGAACTTTCCCTGTGTCTGCAGTTTCTTAAAAATAACCAACTAAAGGGGCGCCTAGGTGGCTCAGTCGTTAGGCGTCTGCCTTCGGCTCGGGTCATGGTCTCAGGGTCCTGGATCGAGCCCCACATCGGGCTCCCTGCTCAGCGGGAAGCCTGCTTCTCCCTCTCCCACTCCCCCCACTTGCGTTCCCTCTCTCACTGTGTCTCTCTCTGTCAAATAAATAAATAAAATCTTAAAAAAAAAATAACCAACTGAAGATAATCATCATGCTAAAAAGGCATATTTTGAAGTGGCAAATTTTGCTCCCCTTCATAGGCAAGTCAGTGACCATTAATCATCTCAATGCATAAGGTCATAAAATTGCAGTGGAATCAGGATTTTAGTTCAATATGGTTCAAATACTATGAATGGCTTCTTTCATGCTTCTAAAACTGTGATTCTTTGGATACTCAGAGGATAATGTTTATAGCATTGAAGTCTGCAGTCTTTTGACATAATTGCCTTAGTCCTTAAATGTATATTCGGAAATGATATACTATTGCATCAGATAATAAAAATTGAGGTAGATAAGACTTTAGTAGGAGAATATATGTTAATTTGAGTAGGAATTGGGTGTGTTCAATATTTACTATAATATTGATAGTACCAGAGACTTCAAATCCCTCTAGTGTCTTTGCTTATGAGTCCCTGGTTGTTGTTGGGCTTCCCTGAGAACCCCTCAGATAGTCTGCATCTTGCAGTCCTGTCTATTGCAATCACCTATTACATAAGAGGTGGTAAGATGAGGAGAAGTGGAAACTTTCTGTCATTTTATAATGACATCTCAGTCTTTGTTTCTCTGTGTCCTGACATTCTCTCATATATTTTCAGTGCTCTTTGTCCTTTTTTCATCTTTAGGTGAGACAGACAGGCTAAAGGGGGCGTGAGTAGGAAGAGATTCCTTTTCCCCCAGTGACCTAAGACCTTATTAAAAGTCTTTTCCCCTGGAGAGAGTAAACCCTGTTGATGGAGAAGGTGACAGACTTTCATAATGGTTCCTCTTCCCCTCTCCCAGCTAGAGCAATAAGTGAGAGGATCTTTTTTCAGGTCCTCAATGTGAAAACCTAATGGGGTTTCTGGTGGCACAACCCACAAATTTCAGCCCTCCTTAAGACTCTAGGACTCTAGGACTTCCTCTAGGACTTCCTCACTCTTATGCTAGCCCACATTTAGTTTCAAAAACCCATCAAAATTTCCATTTGTGTGTTTCTAGGAATTCATGACTCCAGCAACATCTGCCTCACATCAGCAAATCTCAGCCTTGACTATTTGGATTCACCTGTCTCTCAGTATTTCCCCATGGCGATTTGCCCTACAACCTCAATTTCCCTATGTGTCCAAGAAAAGTTGTTGATTTTCCATTTGTTCTGCTTTCTCTTGTTTTAAGTATGAGAGTGACATTCTTCGAGCTCTTTATATGCTAGAACTAAAACAGTAATTCCCCTTTATTAGGATTTAATGTACATTAACCTAATGACTACTGACATTAAACATTTTTGATGTTTATTATCTACTAAGTATATGTTTATTCCTTCAAGTATCTGTTCAATTTCTTTGCTCATTTTCTTGGGTTATGGTATGGACTGAATTTTGTCTTCCCAGAATTCATATGTTGAAGTCCTAACACCCAGTACCTCAGAATTTGACTGTATGTGGTGATCAGGTCTTTAAAAACCCTAATTGAAGTTAAGTGAGGTCATGAGGGTCAGTTCTAACCCAATATGACTGATACCCTTATAAGAAGAAATTAAGACACAACACAGAGATAAGGATGACCACATGAGGGCACAGTGAGAAGGCAGTTATCTGTAAGCCAAGGAAAGAGACCAAGAGGAAACCAAACCTACAGACACCTTGATGATCTTGGATTTCTAGCTTCTAAAACTGTGAGAAAATTAAGTTTTGTTGTTTAAGCCAGCCAGTTTGTAGTATTTTGTTGAATAGGGTCCCCTCTAAAAGCGATACTCACCCAAAACCTAAGAAAATGTTACTTTATTTGGAAATAGAGGCTTTACAGATGTAATTAGTTAAGAATCTCAAAGTGAAATTATCTCAAATTTAGATGTAGCCCTAAATCCAATGACTGGTATCTTCATGGTGAAAGGAGAGGACAGAGACACAAACAGGACAGTAGATGGGGTGGAGGTGGAGCCAGGAATTGGAGTGATGGGAAGGGTCACCATCATCTACCAGCATCTCAGAAAGAGGTGTGGGACAGTTTCCTCTCCAGAGCCTCCAGAAACCAACCCTGCTGACATCTTGATTTCACACATTTGCCTTCTAGAATGGTGAGAGAATAAATGTCTCTTGCTTTAAGTTACTAGTTTGTGGAAATTTGTCATAGCACCCCTAGAAAACTAATACACTTGTCTAAATATTTTTTTTTAAATTTCTTAACGTGTAACTCCACTCATATTTTCATATCCCATTGTCCAAAATCACATGTCAAAAGTTGATATCAATCAATAGGCATAAATATATAATTCCCTCCGGGAGGGATAGCAAGTATTTAGGGATAATAAATGTAGTCTACCGTACTCAATTTTATATTTTCGTATGTATAAAGTATAACTATTTAATGATAAACATTAGTACTTCTGTACTAATATACTATGGATACCTCAGACTTACAGAAACTTCTTGGTAAAGTTTTTATCAAACCTGATTATATGGTTCTTATTTTAACCTTATAATATTTTCAGTGGAGAACTTTTAGTTAGGTTTCTTGTCTGTGCTATTATTTTCTTTTTATACACTTGTGTTTGCATGAAATATTTCCTTTTAAGAATGCGTTTAAGGGGCGCCTGGGTGGCTCAGTTGGTTAAGCAACTGCCTTCGGCTCAGGTCATGATCCTGGAGTCCCTGGATCGAGTCCCGCATCGGGCTCCCTGCTTGGCAGGGAGCCTGCTTCTCCCTCTGACCCTCCCCCCTCTCATGTGCTCTCTCTCTCTCTCTCATTCTGTCTCAAATAAATAAATAAAATCTTTAAAAAAAAAAAAAAGAATTCGCACCGTGAGAGGCAAGTTTCTTAAAGTTGTGTGATACGATATGTTAATCCACCTAAGCTGGAATACATTGCAACAGGCTACAAGTGCGTAAAGAATTCAGTTGTCACTGTGCCACACTCCTGGTCTCCCTTAGAACTTGAAGTAGCTTGCCTGTGATATGTGGCCATCTCTCACGCAGACAGATACCAAGGCTTGTTGTTTCCAGATTTAAACAAATTGTCAGAAGAATTTGTGGTATTCTTTCTCACACCAACTATCCTCTTGTACACCCTGACAATGTTTTATAACCCAAGTTTGGACACTCTGCCCCTAGAGGGAATTTCAAATTGTCTACCTTATGAGATCTTCTCTTATAAGATGAGTTCCCGTCCTGCCCCTTATTTCTCATTCTGGTCGATGATACAGAAAAAAAAAAAAAAAATCAAGACTCAAGAAGAAACAAAGTCCATCTTCAGTTTGTATTTTAGATCATCCTTTGTAAATGATTTTGTATTCAAAATTTTCCCCTCAGAAATTTTCTTTTAGTTTTTATTTTTTTATTTCTTTATTTTATTATGTTATGTTAATCACCATACATTACATCATTAGTTTTTGATGTAGTGTTCCGTGATTCATTGTTTGCGTATAACACCCAGTGCTCCATTCAGTACGTGCCCTCTTTAATACCCATCACCCGGCTAACCCATCCCCCCACCCCTCTCCCCTCTAGAACTCTGTTTGTTTCTCAGAGTCCATAGTCTCTCATGGTTCGTCTCCCCCACCAATTCCCCCCCCTTCATTTCTCCCTTCCTACTATCTTCTTTTTTTTTTTTTTTAACAAATAATGTATTATTTGTTTCAAAGGTACAGGTCTGTGATTCATCAGTCTTACACAGTTCACAGCACTGACCATAGCACATACCCTCCCCAATGTCTATCACCCAGCCACCCCATCC
>NC_138370.1:136074256-136146492 GCF_054177405.1 Leptonychotes weddellii
TGTAAAATCATCAGCACCATGCAATTTTCAAACATTTTTATCATCTTCCCCCAAGTTCCCTATAGACATTTGTAGTCACTGCCCATCTCCCTACCACACACTCCCAGGTCTAATCAAACACTAATCATCTTACTGTCTCTATAGACTTGCCTCTTCTGGATACCTCATATAAATAGAATCATGCAATATATATTATTTTGTAACTGGCATATTTTACTTAGCATAGTGTTTCCAAAGTTCATTTATGCCATAGGAGGTGTCAGTCCTTTTTATTGCTGAATAACATTCCATTATATGAAAAGACCACATTTTGGAGACTCAGTCAACATTTGGTGGTTACTAGGTTGTTTTCACTTTCTGGCTATCATGAATAATGCTGCCATGAACATTTGTGTACAGATACTTATGTGGACATACATTCTCATTTCTGTTGAATGGAATTAAGAATGGAATTGCTGGATCATAGCATCTCTATGTTGTTTGCAGAACTGCCAGGCTGTCTTCCAAAGCAGTTGTACCATATTATATTACTGTACACATAATTAAAAATGAATGATGGTTCCAATTTCTCTACATCCTCCTCAATGCTTATGATTATCTGTCTTTTTTATTATAGTTGTCCTAGTGTGTGTGAAAGTGTATCCCATAGATCTGATTTGCATTTCTGTAATAGCTAATGATTTTGAGCATCTTTTCATGGCTTATTGGGTATTTGTATACCTTCTCTGAATAAATATCTGTTCCTATTTTTGCCCATTTTTAATTGAGCTATTTATCTTTTTAATATTGAGTTATCTGTTTTTTATATATTCTGAATAAAACTTCCTTATCAGATCTATGAATTGTAAATATTTCCTCCTTTCTGTGGGTTTCCATTTTACTTTCTTGACAGTACATCTTGAAGCACAAAGGCTTTTAATTTTGATGAAATCCATTTTATCAATCTTTTACATTTTGTCACTGTACTTTTAGTGTCATATCTAAGAAATCATTGACTAATGCATAATCATGAAGACTTACTTCTATGTTTTCTTCTAAGAGTATTACAGTTTTAGCTCTTATGTTTTACAGCATCAATAACAAATACACAATTGTCATCAACTGAACTTTGCCTCCAATATAATTTTTTTTATACAATAGTTAACATTATTGAACTTAAAACTGTTACACTGTTTTGTTGGCTTTAAATAATAGACAATGATTTCTAGTTACTTGAGATACATGGGTTCATAGTCAGATATTATATGTAAAATTGATAGAAACACTGGCACTATCACACTTTAGGGGGAAAAGCCTAAGTCTGTCTGCTCCCCGCTTTGTTCCTCCAAGTCAACATCCAGTATCTGAGCACCTTCTCCTAAACCTAAAGGCAAAGACAGCTGTCTTCTAACACAACCACAGAAAAACGTCAGTGCAGTCGTGTCTCCTTCTCCTGTCACCCCCCTTTGAGAAGGCGAACGCGCTCGCCACGGTCCCCATACGCCCACAACGTCGGCGCTGGACGCACGCTTCCCGCGGAACCGGTAAGGCGATGCCCCGCCACGCGCTGAGCAGTCCGACCACGGCGACTGTGATGCCCTCTCGTTCAGAAACTGACGGCCACCGTCGCCTCGGACACATTCAGCTGTGATAACGCAATGCGGCGGCTGGACAGAAGGCCCTCTAGTCTGGTTGTCCAGGAGCAGCAACACCAGAAGGCAGGAAACATGGCAACGGCAGGCGGCATCGTTTTTCAAGAGGAAAAAAATGCTGCTCTTACGCATACTTCTGGAGCCGAACTCTAAATCACAGCGCTCGTTTACTTCTCTCACGTGCCTACTGTACTTCCTTTCCACAATATTGTGCATCTTTTTAAACACCAAAGACCCAGGCACAGTCCACAAAGGCGGTAAACCAATGAAAGCACGAGATGTCACCTCTCTGCACACAGAGCACTTGGCCAGGGGCAAGAGCATATGGCGCACACTGGGGCGCACACCCAGACTCTCCTCTCCGACGCCGGCCACGCTCGCCAAGCTCCCTGCTCCGTTGTGCGGTCTGAGGTTCATTTGGAGTTATTTTTTGGTACGTAAAGAAAGGGTCAAAACTGGGGGGGGGGGGTATATATAGATAACTAGTGTCCTTGCACCATGTATTAAAAAAAAATTCTTTGCCCCACTGAATTGTCTTGACATCACTTTGAAAATCAATTGACAATAAAAACAGGGTTTACTTTTGGACTTTCAGTTTTATTCCATTGATCTCTATGTCTATTCATATGCTAATGGTTCACTCACATGAGTACTATAGCTTTGCAATGTTTTGATTTCAGGAAGTATGAGTCCTCTAACTTTGTTCTTCTCTTTCATGATTTTTTGGTTATTCTGTATCTTTTGCATTTCCATATAAATTTAATAATCAACTTGTCAATTTCTGCAAAAAAAAAATCTGGAAATTTAATAGGGATTGTTTTGAATCTGTAGATCAACTTGGGAGTATGCCATCTTAATAATATTGTCTCCTGATCCATGAGCACAGATTTCTTTCCATTTTTTCCATAAATATTTAGAAGTTTTCAGACTACGAGTCATGCCCTTCTTTTACTAATCTTATTCTTTATTATTCTTTAGTTTTAATGTTGATAGTATATTGACAGATCTAGATATTAAGTGTTAATATAAAATTTATATTCTGGACATGGAAACATACACAAATACACATACAATATACCCTTACTAAGTTATAACCTCATGTTTTTTTTGTTTGTTTGTTTTTACATTTCTCAGTAAGCTACATAAATGATTTGAATGGAGAATAAATTGGATCAAGAACAAATTTAAATGAACTTTATTTTAGGAGATTTGAAGATAGGAGGCTAAATATAGCACCAGTTGATACATAGCTTTAAGCAATTTAAAGATGGAAATCAGTGATTTGTAATTTTTTAATTATTCAATTAATGGAATTAGTAGAATGTAAATAAGTGGAATGTAAATATAGCTGTTACTGTTTGCAATAACATTTTGTGTGGCAAAGGATGATAGCTTATCTGAGCAAAACATTCAGAAGGAAAATGAGTCAAACAGGAATCAATTTTATGTCCTTTCCTGTGGTGGGCAGAAAAAGGCCTCCCTAAAATATATAAATTTCCTAATCCCTAGAACAAGTGAATATTGTGGTCTATGGCAAAAGAGTGACTATCACCTTTCTTTGGAAAAAAATGTGATTAAGTTAAAAATCTTGAGAGGAAGAGATTAACCAGGTGGGTCCTAAATCCAATGACAAGTATTTTTATAAAAAAAAAAAAACAGAAGAGGAGAGGGAATGTGAAGATAATGGTAGAGATTGGACTAAAATGGTCACAAGCCAAGGAAAAGGAATTTCAACAGCCACCATCATCAGGAGAAAGCAAGAAAAGATACTCTTTTAAAACTTCCACAGCAAGTGTGGCCCTCACAACACCCTGATTTTTAGAATGCTGGCCTCCAAAACTATGAAAAATTAAATTTCTGTTGCCTTAAGCCATCAGGATGGTATTGTTACAGCAGGTCTAGGAAATGAATACATTTCCTCTCTAGTATTTGATCTAGATGGATCCGAACATCTCTATTTTTAGATTTATTTTAAATTTTTAAAAATATTTATTTGTCTTTGGTTAAAGTATTAATAGCTACTTAAACATTACCAAAGACATTTAGTATCTTATATGTATTATGAGTATTAATATAAATTCGATTTCCCAAGGATAAGCATTTTGTTAAAATGTGGTAAAATTCAAAATCTGAAAAGACATTTATACATGTACATGCAAATTTTAGTGTATGAAATTCACAGCATTAAGAACTAACTTAGTGGGGCACCTGGGTGGCTCAGTTGGTTAAGCGACTGCCTTCGGCTCAGGTCATGATCCTGGAGTCCTGGGATCGAGTCCCGCATCGGGCTCCCTGCTCAGTGGGGGGTCTGCTTCTCTCTCTGACCCTCTTCCCTCTCATGCTGTCTCTCATTCTCTCTCTCAAATAAATAAATAAATAAAATCTTTAAAAAAAAAAAAGGAACTAACTTAGTATTAACAAAGATTGTGAAACATTAATCAACAGATTCTGCTGGCCACTGTGTGTCAAGTTAACTGAGGTAATATTTAATCTAGAAGCAGAATATTAATATCTGTAAAAATTTAGTTACCTATTTACACTAGAAATAATTGCCACCTTGTTAACTAACTCCATATTCAGTTTTCAGATTATCATAATATTGATGGCTTCCATAAAAATAAGATTTTGAAAATGTTATTTTATGTAGTCTTTAGAACTCTATGACATTTGTACCTTAGTATAAATGTATATCTTCAATAAATAAAATTCTGGATTCAAATGTTTAAAATCATTTTAATAGAAAAATAAAAGAAAAAGTACATTACTATTTTAGATTTTTATATTTGTTAAGTGACTGAAAATATAAATTCAAGATTGTCTTAATATTTTTTCTTTGATTTACAGATTGAAAGCAAACTTAGAAAATGTGCAACCATCTTGACTTTTATTCATGTAAAACATCATATAGACATGCTTTAGGCCTCATTAAAAAATTGAATTCCGGGCACCTGGGTGGCTCAGTTGGTTAAGCGACTGCCTTCGGCTCAGGTCATGATCCTGGAGTCCCGGGATCGAGTCCCACATCAGGCTCCCTGCTCAGTCTGCTTCTCCCTCTGACCCTCCTCCCTCTCATGTTCTCTGTCTCTCATTCTCTCTCTCACAAATAAATAAAATCTTAAAAAAAAAAAAAATTAAAAAAAAAAAATTGAATTCCAATTATGTAGAAAAGAATGATAATTTTAACAACTGTCTTTCTGGTTAGATTTCATTCCTATCTTCCATAATATTTAGACTAGTATAAAAATATGATGTTCCAAGAGATATTTTTGTACTAAATAGTCTTGGGTTGCCTGGGATACTCAGTTGGTCAAGTGTCTAACTCTTGATTTCAGCTAGGTTTATGATCTCATGATCTCAGGGTTGTGAGATCAGGCCCCATGTTGGGCTCTGTGCTGGGCGTGGAGCCTGCTTAAGATTCTCTCTTTCCCTCTCCCACTGCCCCTTCCTGGCCTGCTTGTTCTCTCTTTCTCTAAAACTTAATTAATTAACTAACTAATTGTTTTATTACACGCATATTTCCTTTTCTTAAAGCTTATTGCAATGCAAAATGAAACTGAAAAGACTATGTGGAGAAATGAACACACTTTGATCTTGAAATCATAACTACAACCTCTTCTTTGTTCTGTCTTCAGAGCTCTGAACCCTGGCCCAGCCAATCAGGTAACCATACAGCCTAGCACCATTCTACAATAATGAGCAATCACTTTGGATGGACCACATACAGCATGGCAACCCTTTTTCAATAGACTTTCCCATTTCCTTCTAGGTAATGTTTACAAATCTCCATTGAATTCCTTCCTCTCTATTCACTGGAACTTCCTCCTTTTTTACTCATAAGCCTCTGCACCCCTGTACTCATCACTTCTTTCTCCTGTCCAGTATACTAAAGATTCCTTTAAGATTATACCTTGAAGCTCTAATGATAATCCAGGTTATGTCTATTCCTCACACATGACATGCTCTCTCTAATCTCTTTCTCTTCACAACTTGCTTTTCCTAGAATTTTGGGTTACTTTCAAATTTCCATCATCAGACTTCTGCTGCATTGTATTGGTTATTTTGGCAAGCTTACTCACTCCTAAATGTGAAATACTACCTACATGTTCATAATTCCTAATCTGCATCTCCAAACTGACCTCTTATGTCTTGCAGGTTCACATATCCAATTGCTAGCTGAATTTCTTCATGTGGGTATCCCACAAACAGCATGTCCAAAAATTAGCTCATCATAGTTGCCCTTAAAGTTCATCTTTTTTCTTTCTTCTCAGTCAGGTCACTTCAACTTGGTAACCCAAGTTTAAAATAATGCTGATGACCTATGCCCCTCCTTATCTCTAAGTCTACCTTAAGTCTCTAAACAAGTCTTATTTCACCTGAGTAATAGACTTAAAAATTGATTTTTTATATTCTTTCTGCATCATGGATTTTTGTGAGGATTAACTGAGATAACTAATGCAAAGTGCTTAAAATGCAGGCTAGTTGATGACATAGTGTCAAGAAATGTTAGTTGCTATCACTATAATTTTTGGTATAATTATTATTTGTTTAAATGTACTGATTGGAGTTATTCAAAACCAAAGTGAACAAACCTGAACTAGGCAGAGAGATAACCAAAGTATAGCTAGGATATAGTAAAGGTGAAATGTAGAGTAGAGAAATGGGTGGTTCAATGTTATTGTATTATAAAGTCCTTATCAGAAAGAAGACAGAAATAAGGCTGGAAAGACAAGTTGAGGCCAAGTTTTCAAGTGCTCAGAAATCCATAGTAATAAGTGAGTACAGGAAAATATGAAAATCCCAGTGAATAGGGAAAATACCTGGAATGACATGATAAAGACCTCCAAAATGTGTTCTTCCACAAAAGCAGAGAGGACAATGGCAAAAATGATTAAGATCAATATTTTCCAAACTCTGGAAGTCAACCAAAGGTTTGGAACAATCTGAAGGACATTTATAAAGAATTACTGAATCTTGGTAAGAACAGTGGTTTTTTGTTTTTTGGTTTTTGTTTCTTGGTTTTGGGTTTGTTTTTTTTTTTAAGAATTTTCATTTGCCCTATTTTCATAATCTCTCCCTAGTTTTATGCTAGCCTTGAAATGAGTAGCCCAGCAGACTCTGGAGTTGGGAGGTTTGGAGCTCGGTAAAAAGCCTCATCTCCATAGAATGAAAGGATTTGATTATTTGGGAACTGTGTGAACAAGCCTCATTCACAAGATTTGTCTTTAATTGATCTGATTAAGATTTTGCTCAGTGGGAAAGTTCTGTTCTCTTGTATTTTGTCAGGGTGGTGACACCAGTTGTGGGAAAAAAAAAAAAATTCTGACCAAATACTTAAAAGGGAAATCTTGGGAATATAATAGCTGTAAGGGACTTTGAAAAGCTCTAACATATTCCTGGAAATCTAGAGATAATATCAGGTACAGGGCTGTCATGTACAGGGCTGAGAAGACTTCATCTCTCACATCTCTCTGACCTTGAGTCTCCATGTTAGCAAGAAACGAAGGCTAATGCAGAATTGTAAAATGTGTGAGTTTTGAAGTCTTTTCCAACACCATAAGCCTCTCAGAAATGGGTAGGAGACTAATTAGTAAAAAGTATCTTACAAATGTCTGTCTAGTCTTAAGCTGACCACTAAACCAACAAAAAATGACTTCAGGGGTCTCAAGAGACAAATAATAGAAACTATGCAGAATTAGTACAGGAAAGTCACTAAACAAATAACAAGAGACCTTGGAGGGAAGAAAGAGGATATGATTTCCAGCACTTCCATATTATTTTATTTAAAATATCCAGCTTTTTGAAAATATGAAGCTATGAAGCATGCAAAGAAGCAAGAAGATATGGCCAATTCAAAGGAAAAAAATAAGTCCCAGAAACTATTCCAGAAGAAGCCCATGTTTTAGACTAATTAGATAAAGACTTAAAAGTAGTTATTATAAATATCTTCAAAGAATTAAGAAAACTATATCTAAAGAATTAATGGAAAGTATGAGAATGATGGTTCACAAATATCAGGAAGAGATAAAAATTATTAAAAAAAAATTCTGGAGTTCAAAACTATAATATTTGAAATGATTTGAAATACCAGAAGAAAACACTGGCAAGTTTGGAGATAGATCAATTGAGATTATCCAGTCTGAGGAACAGAAAGACAAAAAATGAAGAAGCATTGTTGAGGAAGTAGAGAAATCAGAACCTTCAAAATTGTTGAGTAGATTATAAAATGACACAGCTACACTGGAAAAATTTGGGAGCTCTTCAAATATTAAATATAGCATTACTATATGACCCAGGAATTCTACTCTAAGGTATAAATCCAAGAGAAATTATAGTACACACACAGAAGACCTTTTGCATGAATGTTCATAACAGCATTATTTTTAATAGTCCAAAAGAAGATATAACCCAAACGTCCACCAACTGATGGATGGTTAAACAAGGTGGTTCATAAACTGTATGAATGTATATTCACACAATGGAATATTATTTGACAAAAAAAATGGAGTAGTAAAACATGCTACAACATGATGAAGTTTTAAAACATGTTACAACATGATGAAGTTTGAAAACATTATGCAAATTTAAAGAAACCAGTAACTAAAGAACAGATATAGTATGATTCCATTTATATGAAACTTCCAGAATAGGCCAACATATAGAAAAAGTACATTGGTGGTTGCCAGGAATTAGGGGGAGAAGGGAATGAGAACTGACTGAAGATGGATAGGGGGTTTCTTTTTGTCCTGGTGAATGAGATCTGGAATTAGATTATGTTGACTGCACATCTCTGTGAATATACTAAAAAAACACTGAATTATCCACTTTACAAGGAAGAATTTTATGCTTTGTGAATGTATCTCAATAAAATTGTAAGAAAAAAATTCTAATGAACACAGATTGCTTTGTCACAAATTGAGCAATAGTTTTCAACTTATTATTTTGTATTGGTTACTTTACGGCAAAATTTAGTACAAGAAAGAGATGAGTAATATTAGGTCTTAGTGGTTGTTCCTTGCATGTAACATGCTTTGAAGAAACATCTTTTCATGCTTTGCTTACTGATACGCTATTTTCTTTTTTGAAAACTGAAAGGCAGAATTCTAAAAAGTTGCCATGTCTCTCTTTCTACAGAGATAGATGTTTTGTGTATTTGTGTGCATGTATATGCTAAAAAGAATTTAAAAGGCACAATGATAAAATGGATGAATAAATTTTATATATGTGAACACTAGAACATGACATAAAAATGAGAATAAAAATCTATAATCTTATGCAACAATATAGACAGATATTGCAAACATAATTATGAGTGTACACAAGAGAGTATATACAGCATGATTCAATTTTTATAGAGCACAAAAAAGCAGATATAAGTAATAATTTATGCTATTTGAAGTCAATATAATGATTACCATGGTAGGACCTGAGTCTAGAAACCTGGACGTCTGTGGTCCTGGTAATACTCTGTTTCTTGATCTGAGTTTTGGTTGCATGGTTGTGTTAGTTTATGATAACTCATCGAGGTGTTTATTTATGGTATATAAGCTTTTCTGTATGTACATTATACTTCAAAGAAAAGTTGAAAGAGAATAATTATATGTTGTCATATAATTTACTTGATGTTTATACTATAGAATTAAGTAGAATTTAATAGAAAATTAAAGAGAATCTATCCAATTAAGAATTTCAAACTGTTCAATATCACTTAAGTAAGCTACGCAGGCATACAAGTAATTCACTGTATAAACTTATTTAAATAATATGTAATGGTTAAATCAAAATGTTAACAACAATAATGAGGACAAACTGTCTCTTCACGTTCAATATTATGACAGTGTCAATGAATAATTTGGAATGGGGGGGTGGGGAAGGAAAGCCTTCTGATCCTTACATTTTTTTCTTCAGCAGTTACCTCAATACATTTATCTTCATGATAAGCTTATTAGTTATAACATTAATAATTTTATAATATACCCAACTCAGAGGTAGGCATTTGTACATTTGGATGCTTTCTTTAGTGTATAGCCATATTCAATTTTTTCTGAATCTTGGACATCTGAGAATATTTGATTTCTCAAAAACTCCAGGGCTCTAAAGGTTATCAAAACCTTTCTATTTTCAGGCTCCTGGGTGGCTCAGTTTTTAAGCATCTGCCTTTGGCTCAGGTCATGATCCCGGGGTCCTGGGATCGAGCCCCGGAGCCCCGCATCCGGCTCCCTGCTCCGCGGGAAGCCTGCTTCTCCCTCTCCCACTCCCCCTGCTTGTGTTCCCTCTCTCGCTGTGTCTCTCTTTGTCAGATAAATAAAATCTTAAAAAAAAAAAAAAAACTTTCTATTTTCAGAAAAGACTAGAGCATGTTTGGCTAAATGATTCTGGAAATGACATAATAAATATAACTGGATGGCTCTGTTAGATTGGTAACAAACAGGGGGGTTTGATACATATGTTGAATACAAAATATAAATTTTAAGACCAATTTGGATTTTATTCTCTCCTAGTATGTCTAACCCCCCAAAATAGCTATGACATAGTATACTACTATGACACTTTGCAACAGAATCAACAGCTTTAGTTCAATATGCATATAAATCTAAAGGGACACTTTAACATTGCTCAGATAATAACAAATAACTGTGGTATCCACCGGAGTATTCCATTTCCAGAGTAAAAGCATTTTACTAAATATTCCCCTGTCCATGTCGACTCAGGCATTTGCTAAAACCACTCCATAAGTACAGTGCTAGTTTTATAGCTCAAGGTTGCAAATATTATTTATTTTAGACTGATAATAATAAAAAGCATATAAAAATTTCAGACAGGGCGTGCCTGGGTGGCTCAGTCGTTAAGCATCTGCCTTCCGCTCAGCTCATGATCCAGGGATTGAACCCCGCATTGGGTTCCCTGCTCAGCGGGGAGTCTGCTTCTCCCTCACCCTCTGCCTGCCTCTCTGCCTACTTGTGCTCTCCCTCTCTCTCTGTCAAATAAATAAAATCTTAAAAAAAAAAAAATTTCAGACAACGTATGCAACATAAAGTGCCTTTCTAATAGAAGGTTATCACCAGACGGTCATTGTAAGATTCCTTCTTATATGCAAATCTGTCCTTAGGACAAAAACATAGGAAGGAGGGTTGGGAAGAAGTTATCAAGTTAACTCACTTGCAGGCACTTACGTAGAGAAGTTTATGAAATCCTGATAAATGTTTTTCCTAGATGGGAGCTAGTTGCAATTTAGAAGATAATATATTCATTCCTATCTGAACTCCTCTTCAGCATGTTAGGAAGTATACATCAGAAAATGTGTAATGCATTTGTGTATTGTAATCCCTCTGAAGCACTCTTAGAGATTAACTTAATCATAGAAACTTATGATTAACTAGGATAAGTGCTAGTTCATTTTTTCGTGCAGGCTACACATAAGCCTATTTTGTGTGAGTAGAAATTACTCAGTTAGTACTTTCAGGTCAAGCCTTTTTTCTTCTCTCTTGTAGGTCCACAGCCTTGCACCACACCCACCTCAGAGCAGATACTTGAGTTACCGTTGGCTGAATAATTCAAGAGTTTACTTGCTGCTATTACCAAAACAGTTATTTTATTATTAATATTTTGTACAGCTTGAACATAAAAAGCACTATTTCTCATTTACAAGTTTAAAATGAGAGAACTCCTCAAAGATTTTTGTTAGAGTAACAGTTTTGGTAACATTGAAAGCATTTAATTTATAAATTAATTCTAAGATTCTTTGATGCTGGAGTTTTCTTGATCTTAGCAGGAGTCAAAAATAGGTTTTCACATAACTGCTACCTGGCTGACTGACAGCAATTGAAAACACCATTAACTGAAAGATGCATCCTGTTTTCAGAGAAATTAAAATGAAAATTTAAAAATGAATTGATGAAATAGGATGAATACAACTGGCTTTTCTCTCAGAAAAATAGCACAAAAGGTATGTTGATTTTCGCCCCCTCTCAATGTCACCATCCTTAGGCCCACATAGCTGCAGGTCTTGTCCATCTTTGATGATCCTCTCTTGACTTTGCCCCCCAACACTCTTCAGTTTTCAGTTAGTCCTGTAATTATACTCAGCCTCCCAAGCCTAGTATAGTGTTTTCAAACTTAATTGTCCTTTGAGCTCTGCTCTAGTTTTAACTTTCTTTACTAGAAAAATCTCATGGTAAAACTTCCTGACAGACTAGTGTGTAAAATCTTTAAGAAATTCTTTGACAGCCCTGCATTGGGCTCCCTGCTCAGTGGAAAGCCTGCTTCTCCCTCTCCCACTCCCCCTGCTTGGGTTCCTTCTCTAGCTGTCTCTCTCTCTGTCAAATAAATAAGTAAAATCTTAAAGAAAAAAAAAAAAAGAAAAGAAATGCTTGACAAAAAGAAAAAGAAATGCTTTGACAAAAAAAAAAGAAAGAAAGAAAGAAAAGAAATGCTGTGACAGGGCCACCTGGGTGGCTCAGTCGGTTAAGTGTCTGCCTTCTGCTCAGGTCATGATCCCAGGGGCCTGGGATCCAGCCCCACATCAGGTTCCCTGCTGGAGTCTGCTTCTCCCTCTCCAACTGCCTCTCTCCCTTGGCTCCTTCTCTCCTCTTGCTCACTCTCTCTCTCTCTCAAATAAATAAATAAAGTCTTAAAAAAAATGCTTTGACAGTCTATCCAGGCAGTTATATAACACTAAATAGATATTTTCTCACCATTTTTTAGGGACCAACTGGTGCCTGGCACTGTGACAGATGCTCAGGATTCAGAGAGGAGCAAGATAGACATATGTCCTGAACCTATAGACTTTATATTCTAGCAAGACAAATTTCTGACAAATCACATTTAAAGCTCTTCTTGAAAAAAGACATTATTTACTTATTTATTGCTTCTAAATGCAATAGTAATATTTGTACATGGTAATAAATCAAATATACAAGCATTAAGGATAATGATAAATCTCCTCCACTCACTCTCCACCCACCCTCCACTCACTCACTCAACTAAAGTTAGTTAAAGAACTAACTTTAAATGCTTTCATGTATATTTCTGGACGTTTCTCTGTCTCTCTTGCTCTCTCTCAGACACACAGATAATTTTTCAGAAAAAAATATTTTTCTGTCTGTATGTCTTATTGAATACTTTTTTATGTATAGCATTTTCCTTCCATGTTTATTTATCAACAGTGATTTAACAACAGTGATTTAACAACAGTGATTTCTGTCACTGTTTTTAATGGTCTTATAATGTTTCATAGAATGGTCGTTACACTCATCATAATATATTTACCTCTTGGTTTGTTTACAACTTTTCCTTATGAAAGGTATGTTGCAATGGCCATTGCTAATCATACATCTTTGGCTACAAGTGCAAAGGCTTCCCTAGGATAGAATACTACAAATAAAATTATTGGTCAAGTGATATGTTTATTTGACATTCTGTTACACAGTGTCTGTTAGCCTTTATAAATGCTATATAATTTATACTTCCACCAAAGAACATAAAAATATTGATTCCTGATACTCTTACTAATACTAGATATGAATATTATTTTTATTGATATATGTTTGGATCAATTAAGAATGAAATCTGTTTTCTCTAACATATGTATTACTATTATTGCTGAAGTTGTACTGCTCCTTTATATGTTTATGCTATGATGTATACTCCTTCTGAGAACGGACTCTCATTTTCATCACATATTTTTCCAGTATTTTTTTTATTTTGGAAGATGTTTATATATTATGTGTATCAAGCAATTATTTCCATTTCCCAAGCAAAACAAAGACAATTCAAAGAATTATCATTTATTGCTTCTTGTTATGAACCAAGAGCTGTGCTAGAGTTTTTTACAGATATTATTAGTATTTCTTGCAACAATTCTATCAGAGTGAGATTATTAATTTTCATTTTACAGATAAAAACTAAGTATCAAAGAAGCTGATTCAAGTACCTGAGATCAGAGATAAAAAGTGATGGACATGGACTTGCAAGCTATATGTAGATAAGAGACAAGGATACAGTGGTCAGTCATCCTGGTTTACTTGGTCTTTTGTAGTTTTAGCTCTGAAAAGAACTGCATCCAGAGAATCCCCATAGTCCCAGACAAAACAGGACATTCATTGGTCATCTGGATAAAAACATTTCCACCAAGTTTGAAATAAAGCAAATGAAGGTGGCAAATCTTGAGACAAGCATAATTTGAAAATTAGAATTCTAAATCTTTTGCAGTCACTCTTTTTCTGAAACCATCAGAAGAATAAGAATAAGCTTCTATAATAACTCTGCTATAAAGTTAGAGTCAATTAAGGCAGGTTTATAATTGTAGGCCACCAAATCATTTCCACTGGAGAAGGCATATTCTGTCTAGAAATAGCAACATTATGTTTATGTAACAATAGATCTTAAAACCTTATGAGTTAAGTAAATCTGGAAACTAGGTTTTGTGCAATCAATTGTTAAAGGGCAAAATAATTCTAACATGCAGTATTTTGATGTTTTTCCAAATGCGACTATCTCCACAAGGTTGTTACATGGATTGAGTTTTACCCAATATTTTTTTTTTTCTCTCAGATTAGATCCACAGAATATGTTTTTCACTCTGCTATTTTTGCCATACATTTTTGGATTTCCTATTTTGGGAGACAAAGGGACAGAACACATTAAATGGCTAAAAATCAAGGGTTTTCTGACCTTTTTAAAATAACACCATATCATAAATATAATCCATAATACAAGGATCATATGCCTCAATTTTTTGTTAGTAACCTGAGAAATATGAGAATACTTCTCATTATCAGGTCTCTTTGGGCTTCAGGAAAAAATTTGTTTTAGGTCTTTTCTGTTGTTTATAAAAGTTCATTTCCATCCTACCAGTTTCAACATCAAGAATGATTTTAAAGAAATAAATAATCAAGGTAATAAAATCAATACTAGAAACACTATTGTGTATAGAGATTCTCTTGAAGTGAAAGTTACCATAATTACCATACAGTTTTATTTTTGTGTTTTTAATTATTTTGCTAAATCCATTTTGTCTGCATTATTTTGATTTAGATTTTATCTGGATAAAAGAGCTGATTTAATTATTATTCTTAACAGGTAATCTCTCATTCTATTTAGTCTTCTTTTCTTTAAGTTTCTCAACAATGTGTTAACGTTTTACTTACATCCACCCCTGCTGCCCCTTCTGCCCTCTCCCATCCCCAGGAAAGGGCTGGAATGTGTAATGAATATATTAAATCTGTTTGTTCAGTCCTTGACCAGAACTAACTGTAGGTTTCTTGGCAACTTTTGCAACATTCAGCATTTATCTAAGTATCTTCTATTCTTAATAACGATTGTAACAAGTCAAAAGATTGAAGTTCTATAGGAGTAACAAAAAAAGAAAAGAAATTATTAGACTTCTTAAAGAAAAATAGAAGTAAGTATAAATACATATATTGGAGATAGTGTACATAATTTAGGGAAATTTTCTTCCTAAATAAATTAAAAAATCGTTTATCTCTTTATCCATGTTCATCCTTTTTTGTTGTTATTTAAGTTTTCTGAGGTAATAAATGTTTTTGTAAATTCCTAAAAATGTAATATTCCATTACATTGATAGAGTTACTTATAAGAAAAGATAGCAGGACCTCTGAAAAGGTTGTCCACAGGTCTAAACCATTTTCATAATAATATACTAAAACTCATTTTACTTTCCCCTGTGCAACATTTGCATTGGCAATGATGAAGCTTTAATGGGTAAAACTGCTGGTGCCTTAACGCAGTGTTTTTACACAAGTGTTCATGGTCATATTGTCATTGTCACTGTCACACGCTCACAGTAAATGAAATAACTTTTTTACTTAAGAATGTTCCTGAAAGAAAAAAAAAATGATCAAATCTTAATTCCTGACTATGTGACTGTGGAAAATAATCTCTGTGACAAAATTATAATAAGGGAAGATTTTCTGCTGACTACCAAAGTACAATTGTTATCTTCCAGCGAAGCATTTGAGTAAATGTTTGAGTTATGAGCCGAACTGGATTTTTTTATGAAACAACATGTTAAATGGATACAAGGACTTGACGCATAAACAATGATATTTTGCAGTTTGGTAGCTGGCAGACATTTTCTTGAGAATGAACAAAGGAAGCCTGCCCCACAAGGAACACGGCCAACAGTATTATTGCCAATTAAAAATTTGAGTTTTTAAGCAAAAATCCAAATACTGTAAAACCTATATCTGCCGTTATAGGCTTGATACCTTTCGAATATTTAAAAAGGTTCTTGATGAGATTGGTTATCAGATTCACAGATATGATTATTTGATATTGTGTAATAAAATGTGTCCATATTTAGAAGATATGGATAATTCAGGGAACCAATATTTTCCAAATGGTAAATGGCTGATCTGATTAAAAAAAAAAAAAAATCTTGTATGGGTTAAAAATTGATTCCAAATACAAAATGGACCAATGGGGTCTATTGAAACTAAGTACTAAAACCTCACTGATATGGTTTTGAATTCCATATTACAAGTTACCTTTAAGAAATTGCCAACAGTCAGGTTTTGGTGTAATATAAAAGTCTCCCTTCACAATTATCTGAAAGGAAATTAAAATATCCTGCATTTATTTTATAAGTATAACTCTGTATGAGGCCTGATTTTGTTCATATACTTCCACCAAAACAGTATATGGCAACAGACTGCATTCAGAGTAAATAGAAGAATCTAGCTGTAATTTGGTGTTCTGAGACCAATTGCAATGTGAATGCATGTGTGGTGTGGGGCGGGGCTCCTCACACATCAACCAAGCACTTCTTGGACACCAGCAGAGTGTCCAAGGATTCTACTCAATTCTGATACTTTCACCCCAAAGACAGTTTCAGATCCCCCAGGTTAAAGGGTCAGTCTTACAAGCCTGCCCCCCACCTCTCACACACACTTCAGACACCTGTCACAGGCACAGGGTATCACTTGTGCTTCTGACCCACTGGCTATAGACTGTTGGCTCTAACAACCCCTTCCTTGGACTCGGACAACCAATTGCAAGTTCAGCTTGTTACCTGTGCTTCTGACCCCTGGCTATAACTGAGAAGTTCCCAGGACCTCCTCTTCGGGTTAAATTAATTTGCTAACGTAACTCAGAGAAACATTTTACTTATTAGATCACTGGTTTATTATAAAAGGATATAATTCAGGAACAACCACATGGGAGAGCTGTGTAGGGCAGGGTACGAGGAAAGGGTGCAAAACTTCCATGCTCCTTCCAAGTGCACCACTTTCCCAGTGAAACCACTTAAAAGCATAAAGTTGAACAAAAATCAAAATGGCTACATTAATGCTTCAGCGAGTCTCAATTTTAAACTAAGAAACATCTTTCCTCTCTCTGCAAACATCTCCTCCTCCCTTCTTGGCCTCTTGTTTCAGGAACCTGGTACCACCCTGTAGAGGAGTAAGAAGGCTGGCAGCACAAACACAATTCCTGTTGAAACCGGCTAGATCCTGTATTTCCCAAAAAATCCCCCAGCCCCTTTTTCCTCTGGGTGGGTTTTCAGTCTTTGAAGGCCTTAGCCTGCTGCAGCCCTCTTTGCCCCAGCAAAGCAATACACCTATCATTCCTCTTTATCTCCAACTCTCTTTGCCTTATGTTTTGGCTCCAAACCACAGAGGTCAGTTTTTGATAACACCAGTGCCTCCATATGTTTACCAGCCTGGAAGCTCTCCAAACCTTATCCTTCGGGGTTTTTATGGAGGCTTCATTATTTAGGCATGATTGATTAACACATTGACCATTGGTGACTGGACCCAATTTCTAGCTGCCACCACTCCATCTCCTCTCCAGGGGCAGAGGGTGGGACTGAAAGTTCTAATCCTCTAATCACATGGTTTCCTCCACTGGAAAACAGACCCCATCCTTGGGTTCTAGCCAAAAATCACCTCATTAACATAACAAAAGACACTTTTATCACTCTCAACACTTGAGAAATTTCTAGGATTTGGGGAACTTTTCTGTCAGAAAAAGGGATAAAGACCAAATATATATTTCTTATAAAGCACAATATCACAAGCTATATTCTATTTAACCAGACTTTAAAGAAATTTGCAAAAATATAAATCAATGCCACTTTTCTCACATTTTTGTTTTGAATAGTTATTTTTCATGTAAGTGTTTATTTTTGTAATGTACTAATAAATATTTTAAATATTTTCTCATTTTTAATATCTGATTGGTATATAGAACTCACATAAACAAAAGTGCTTTGGAGCTCTCAAATTTCTTAAAGGTGTAAAAAGTTTTTGAGAAGCTTTAAGGGTCTGAGAAGTCTAAGAACCTCTGCACTAGATATTTGAAGAAAGAATAGAACAAAGGTGGGCAACTCAGTGGCAAAAAAATATTTGAAAAGATTTTCAAGCTTCTTAGTAGTAGTTTAGGGAAATCTATATTAAATCTAAATCTAATCTCAATCAAAGTCTATAACTAACTTGAAATATAATCTAAATCTAAAGCCAAATTAAATTTAAACTACATATAAATGAAAACCTAAGTTAATTTATATAAATTAGTAAGATAAGAGGATTTGTTAGACAAACAGAAAAGAGAAATTACAAGAGTGAATGATTAGAATATTCACCTATTATCTGTCTAAAATTATCCTACATATCTGAATGTGGAAGAAACCAAGCCTGGATGTTCAATAACAAAAAAATAATTTTAATAATGCAAGAAAGAGATGATGACTGTATGAGCTAGAATAGTAGCAATGGAGAGGGAGAGAAGTAGACAGCTTTAAGAAGTATCCACATAAAATGACTCAACAGTACTTTGTAATTTATTCCAACTATTTATAGAATGAGAAAGAGTTGTCTACAATGTCTTCCATATTGCTTGCTTGGGAGACCATAAGTAAATGGTATCATTTATGGAGATAAAATTATAGGAGGTGGGACAGCCTTGATGGGAAAATAATCTCAGCTTAGAAATGTCGAATTTCAAGTGGAAATGCTCATCTATTTCTACATAAATATTTACATAACTGCTTGGAGCCCAGGAAACAAGTCTCAAAGGGAACAATAGATGTTGGGAATCATCAGCACTGATGATGACTACAGCCACAGGCTCAAATAAAAAGTAGATATTTTAAAACAAGAAAGAATAAGATGCAAACCAGAACCCTGCGATGTGAGCTGAGGGAAGAGAGCACTTAAGGAGACCAAGAGCCAGTGGCAAAGAAATAAGACTAAAACAAAGAAGGTGTGATTGCAAAGAAACAGACAGAGACAAGGATGGTTATCTAGTTTACATACTTCTGGAAAATGAAGTATGGTACAGATTGAGAAATATCATCCACTATGGGATCCAAATACCATGAGTGACCTTGACAAACACAGCATCAGAAGAATGGTGGAGTGCAAGTGGTTGAGAATACAATGATGAGGAGTGGGAAATGAACAAGAGAAACAGGTGTACTAATCAGAACACAAATACCATGTAACAATTACAGCTTATCAAAACTTTTGCTTTTGTGGGGGAAATGGCACTTTTTCCAATGCTGCTCAAGCTAAGGTTTTTCATACACAGATCTATGATACGTCTCCAAATAGAGATTGAAATATCAATCACCTAACATTTACAACTGAAGGGGTTTTTCTTATTATTCAAATATGGTAAAGTTGATAAATGGCTTAAATGTGTCAACAAATACGTCAAATTCAATTGCTCCTATATTTACAACACCTTATATATGAAGAGTAAAATGCAAAGAGATTGTTCTATTATTTTATTTAGTGATTGCTTTTACTTGAAGTTAGAAGAATGAAAAGCATCCAAATCCATATTGTATCTTTCATTATTCAGTTTTCTATACTGTTATAAATAAAATCTCAATTGTCTTTTCCAATATCCTATGGGGCAGTTAGGAAATATCATTAATCCTGGTTTAGACAGAATCTATAAACTTTTTTCCAAACAAATATTTAGTGTACATACATGGATTAACAATTAGTAAGTTAAATTTTTCTAACATTAGACAGTTAAGTGAAAAGTCTTGCATTATCTATGAAATATCTAACATTAATTGAATGCTTACTGTATTCAAGTGTGCATTAATCATTTTCCATGCATTATATCATTTAATGCCCAAACTAACTCTTTGTGGTAGGCTCTATTATTATATGATCAAACTGAGACTTAGAAATTTTAGGGAACTTGTTAATATCACAAAATTACTCAATAAAAGGTCTAGATTAGGAATACAAATTTGAGCTCATTTATTCATTCAATAAATATTGATTCCATCCCTATTACATGTTAAGCACCAGTGCTGTTTCCCGGCACGTATTAGTGAATACAACAAAGAATTATCTCTGTATTGCACAACTGACTCTCTGTTGGGGAAAATCAGACAACAAACAATAAACATTAAATAAGTAGATAAGGCAGTATGTTAGAACAGCCTTTCTAAAGGCTGGGCAGTAAAGATTTCGGGCTTTGCTGGCAATAAGGTTTCTGATGTAACTATTGAACTCTGCCATTGTAATGTGAAAGTAGCTACAGACAATATGTAAACAGATGAGCATGGCTGTGTTCCAACAAAACTTAATTTGCAAAACAGGTGATAATTTGGATTTGGCCCATGGGCTGTCATTTGCCAACCCTTGTGTTAGAAGATAATACATGTTTGTTCTGTGTGTTTTTTTTAAATTTTTATATTTGTCTATTAATCTATTAATCACAGGGCCAAACTAACAACCCAAGTTGTTTACAAATCCCCTGCAATCCAGCTTTCATGGGCACATGAAATCATATTATAAACCCTCCCACCAATCCTGAGTGCATACCCCCAACCACCTCCTTTATGTAATTTATACACCAAGCCAATATTTCCCCTGCCATAAACACCCAGGGCCAGACAATTAGAGACCATCCTTATAGCCCAGAGCCTGCTGACATTATTCAAACTAGCCAGTTGTAAGCTGCTTCCCTGCCCCACCTTGACTTTCCTACAGAAAATACAGGAAGGCTCTGAGCCATGCTTTCCTTTCACTCTTCTTTCTGCCTCCTAACTAAACCTGGTGCTTCCCCTGAGGCCCTGCCTAGTAGAGTATGCCCTCTCCTCTCAGGAACTACAAGTAATAAAAATCTTCTTTCAATGATATTGACATCTTTGTCTGAACACTCAGTCACCATTAATTCAAAATCCAGGCACAAATCAATGCGATGGAGAAAAGAAAAAGTATAGCAAACATATTTGTTTAAATCTTCCAAGAAATAGATGCTAAGTCAGGAATAGATATGCAAGAAATTTATTGGGAAAACTTCTGTGAAGGAGAAAGAAGAGGAATCCAGAGAAGGCAAGAAGAACCTTCAAACTGTAATGCAGGTGTGACTCTTGTAAAGGAGACGGGAAAGGAGGAAGACTTGAAGAGGAAGAGTCCTGAATATAACACAGTTCTAGGAAAAGTTTGGCAAGTCTGATGGGGAGTCCTTGAGGCAAAATCTGCCATTAAAGGAGCCCCATGCCTTGCTAGAACGGACCTCCATTAAACCTCCAATGGTGTTCATTTACTAATTGGGACCCAATGAGAAACATGAAGAGACAGGAGAACAGGGGTATCATTTGAGGTTAATCAAGAAAGGTAGCAACTGAAACATTAGTCAATTAGTGGGACCCAATGAGAAACATGGAGAGACAGGAGAACAGGGGTATCACTGAGGTTAATCAAGAAAGGTAGCAACTGAAACATTAGTCAATTAGTGCTGGTCTGCAGGGTATCTGAGCAGGGCATTTTCATGGCCATCACTACAGGGCACTAAGGTGATCATGTGGGATAAGGATGAATAGGTTAATCACAGTATTAAAGAGGTTGGTCACAATAGAATTCATTGAAAATGTTAACATCTGAGCAAAGATTTGAAGGAGGTACAGGGTTTGTGAAGCAGCTATCTTAGGGAAGAGCATTCTATGACAAAGAAATCCTTAGATTAACATCCCTGAGTACAAAATGTGCCCAGCAAGATCCATAAGCAATAAGAATGCCAGTGTGGCTGGACCAAAGTTAGTAAGAAAAGAGAGTGGTGGAAGATATGACGGCAGACCATATAGGACCTTCTGGACCATAGGAAGGATTTCAGGTTTCTACTCCAGAAGAAGGGTTCAGGAGGTTAGAACAAATGAGTACAATGATTTGATTTACATTTTAAATTATTTTTTCTTGTTACCATATAAAATGTAATTAAAATTAAAATATTGTATTAAAATACATAGGGGTCAAGGGTAGAAGCATGTAGAACCAGTTTGGAGGTTCTTGCAAGAATTGAGGCAAGAGAGGATGGTACCTAAGACAGGGCCACATCTGTGGAGGTAAATGCTGAAAAGTGGTCAGATTCTGGATATATTTTGAAGTTAGAACTGACAAGATGTCCTGATCCCAGTATCCATGTTCTTATTCACTACATACTCCTGAATTGGTATCTTCCTGTCTATCTGCTTCTTCTATTAGTTCTCACATTGAAACAATAGTGCTCTCATTCATTAATTCACTCATTCAACTAGAAATGTCTATTAAATACTTGTTATAAGCCAAACATATTCTTACTTCCTGAGACAGTAAAACCTGGTCCTTGGTTTTAAATGACATCCTAATATACTCATTATAAATTACATATAGATGATATAGATAGATGTAGATATAGATAGATATAGATACCTTTAAATAGATCTGATTACAGGTGTATAGATAGGTTAGGATAAAGGTAGAGGTGGAGATGGAGATAGACATAGACATAGAGATAATACTACTGCACAACCAGATGTGAAGGATAGGGGGGTGACAGAGGTTTGACTTTGATATGATGAAAGCAAAAATGCTGACAACATTGTTGTCATTTCCGCCTGGGTGAATGGAGAGAGAAAATGCTTTATATAGAAAAGACATGAACTGAATTTTTTAAGCAGACAGCCAGGAGGTAACAGGAGGGGAGAAAGAAGAACATGGGCTGATCTAAGAACACGCAAGCCATTGATCAACATGATCAAAGGCACTGAGGCAAGAAACAGCCTGGAGGAAGCAAGAGATAAATCCAGAGTTTAGACAAGAGCCAGATTATGGAGAAACTTGTAGGTTACACTAAGGGGTTTTAGGTTTATCCTCAGTTGTTTACAGAACCAGTGAAGTTTCAAGAAGGGAATTCAAAAAAATAAGAATTATATTTATAAAAAATCTCTTTGGCAGGAAGCAGTATATAGATAGGATTGGGTAAAAAATCACAGAAAAATACAGAACAAAATATACATTCTTTTTTCTTGAAAGAGATTACAATCTAGAATGAGAACTGTATAAGTAAACAAATGCAAGAGATTATGGGAAGTATGATGTATATTCCAGATAATTAGTATTTCACAAACATGCACACACACACAATTTTTTCCATTAAAGCATAGTATTTCCAAAAAATAAAATAGAAAACCTTGTAATAATACCCATAATGATAACTTTTTAGTTAATAAAAATTCTTGTACATTTATTCGAGAATGAGAACTTAAACCACCAATTTGGTGAAATAGCAGATGGATTTATGATTTAGGTCGTATAAATGTAATGAAAACTCTGGTTAAGATGATCAATATGGTGTCTCTCAGAAACACAAATACTTTAAAGTCAAACAGATTGATTATATAGTGATTGCTCATTTACAGCATAAGAAAATAAAGAAACAGAATCTACATGTAAATAAAAGGAAAAACTGTAGATCCACTGGCTTTCATAGATTTCTATTTATCTAATGAATCAATTTTTGTGTCATAAACGGATTTGTTACAGAGCCATAATTTTGAAGAAGCCACAAAATCTGAGCTCGAGCTGTGGTTAAATTTGATATTATTAATCTGTGTCCATATGGAAAATTAAGATTACCTAAATGATGAATGAATTTCAAATACTGTATTTTCCTAGGTAAAGTCATATTCATATAATATTTCTCTACTTTGTTCTTACAAAAGCATGACATTTTAATTCCAGGAAGACAAATTAGAGATATTATCCAGAATGTGTCAATTCAAGAGTTCAGATTTTTTTTAAAGTTACACTTTGTTATGGAGATTTAGAACATATTTTATTTTATTCTCTGCCAGATTTTCCAATCTCTCTGATCTTCTTTTTTTCCTTCTGTATGCTTTCCTAAATGTCGCTTGACTATATCATTCATTCATGCATGCAGTAAAATGTGATTTAGTTCCTACTATGTTCCAAACATTATTATAGGTGCTAAACATATGATGATAAATAAAATATAAAATAATAAAATTAAATATGGAATTCACAGTCTCTGTTTCTTGTGACAGATGAGAAGAAAACTAATTATGGCAAAGAAGCATAAGAATAGTTAATGTAACTATTGTACTATTATGCTTTTCCTGTACCTTACATTTTGGTGTTCCCTGTCTGTCTTTATTTTTACTTTGTACCCTCCTTCCTGGGGAATGTCATTCAGGAAAGGCTTCAACACCTAAATGTATGAGGCTTTCTGCTAAATCTGTATCCAAACCACCATACTATTGTAACCAACTGCCTACTGAATATAACTATCTGTCTATCCCTTGGGGAATTCAAACTTTGCCTGTTAAAATGAAATTAAATCTATATTGAAATCCATCTCTACTTCTCCTCAACTCATCAGCAACAACCAAGTCTGGTTCTCCTTTAATGCTTACCATGATAAATGTCATCATTATCCATTAAAAGGTTCAAGTTCAAAATCTGAGAGTCATCTTATACTCTTTCATCTTCCCTCAACCCTTCATTTTTTCCCCTTCCACATGCAATCACTCACTGAAGTCCTTGCAATTCAAACACTTCAATATTTCTATTATTTTTCATTCCCACTTGTTTTAGCCTAGTTCAGATGCTATTATTTCCTCTCATTATGTTTTTGTTGAAATCTCCCTTAAGTAGTCCAGGATGATCATTTTTAATAACCATACTTTGCCAGCTTTACCTCTATTCAAAACTTCTGATAGTTTTACATTGCTTAAGGAACTGAAACCTTAATCTCCTCACAGACTCAGTCACATGGTCATGATTTGTGGGCTACCTCCCTGTCCATTCTCATCTTCTGCCAATCCACAGCTTAGACCTGATGCACGAGCAATATTGAAACCTTTGTGTATCCTTATAAGTATTGACTTTGTATGTGCTACTCTTTCTCTCCGGGACTTTACCCTGCTTCTGACTGCTATTTCAACTTCTTCAAGAATCACCAGAAATGTCCCTTTGGCCTTCATGCTTTCTTTAACTCCCTCCAGTGGACTTAGTGCACATAAGTGTGAGTATATTATGCAGTAATATATACTGTAAGTGCCTTGATAGTAAGTGCCTTCTCTCTTTCCTATGAACCCTCAAATTCCAACTAAAAAAAAAAAAGTGGTACTTATTATTAAACAGAAAATCTAATCATTGAAAGAATAAATAAAATCTTCAATGTGGTTTGGTTCATTTATGTATAGACACAATGTCTAGGGTTCTTGACTTTGAATACTTCATGTCAGGACTCAGCAGAGTAGCACAAACTACATCTATTTGGCACACCGTAGGCTCTTAGTAAGTATTTGCTGGAGAGCAGTGAACCAGGGTCCAGGCTCTTCCATTGACTAAGTGTACAAGTTTTTATTAGTCTTTCATTTTACACAAGTTCCAGTTTTATCATTTGTTAAAATGGAGATGATGATATTTGCCATGTCAACCTCAAATGACAGCTATATGATTCCAATGAAACAATTAACGTAACAATATTTGGAAAATAATACAACTCTGTATATGTTCTATTTAAAATGCTCTACCATTGATATATTTGTCTTTAAAGAGAACTATATCTGAAACATCCTGGAGTTCCTGCTGTCCGGCCTTATGTAGTGTCTCCAGACAGATCAGATTCCTTTCATGTTAACAAATCGATGCCTTACGATAGCTACAATAAGAAAAATCCCTCCTGCTAGAATTTAAAATCACATTGAATTAAGATCTCCTCTTGTAACAGTGGAAAGAGCAAGCCCCAAATAAAATAGAGCCCTGTTTGTACCAAAAATCTAAAGAAATACATCTTATTAAAGAGCAATTATTTGAAAGCCTAAGTGTTTAAATAGTTCATTCTTGATTTTCCATTTTATTTAAGGGACGTTCCTTCTAAGAAGTCCTATTAGTCAGTGAAAATGGTTCTGAATTGTAACGAATCTTTATTTCAAAATTAATACACACACACACACACCATAGCAGTTTGCTAAAGATAATGACTTTCATCATTTACTAAGATATTTAATAGTATTTTTACTAGACATTTACTAGTATAAATATCAACCAAAGTGCAGGATGTTACACTGAGTGCCAATTACAGATCGAATTTAATTTACAAAGAGATATTTTCTTGCTTTACTTAAATCATTCTTCAGTTATAACCCTGTTAAATTAAATATATTTTGTTACTGTTATTTCAGAGGAAATTATTTTTAAAAATAAAGTTCCGAAAGATAATAGTCTGAAATGATAGCCAAAGTTTGACTTAAACACCCCAAATCTTCTAAATCTACATAAAGTCCCAGAACAGCATTTTATAAGCCATGACCTATGAGTTCTTTCTGAATTCCAATGTCTTTAAAATAACATTATCTACATGTATCTGTCTAATTAGAAATGGCAGTTAATAAAAACACTTTATATTACGTTGCCAACTACCAATTTATCCCAGTGTTATATTTCAATAATCCGAACCAAGCAAAGATTTTGCCTGCACAGAAGTGGCCTTGCCTATCATGATAAGCAGCTGAAAAATACACATAAGCTGTATGAACCCGGCAGAATCCATCTGGTGAACCATCTGTGTAAGGATTCACAAAAATTATACCCCATCTGTTGTTTCATTTTTGCTAAGATTGCCAACCTTGTCTTCACTCTATTATCTGACTATTTTCTTTCCCTGTGGACTTAGTACATTTGCTTTTATTCCCCATTGGCACCATATATCTAATTTTCAAAGCACTCTCTTCATTTTTGAAAGGAATTGGTTTATGCATTTAATTTATGCAACTTAACAATCCTCTTAGGAAATAAAATAATCAAAAAGAATTGCAGTAATATTGGTGTTTGTAGAAAATGAGTGCATTATTATAAAAACTAATTTCTGCCTGGTAAAGCCTAAACATAGAACTTCCCACCAAATGAACTAATTTCAATGTCAAGATAATGTTTAAAATATAATATTATCTGATCATCTCTCTCCCTTCTAAACTACTCTCCATTTCACTGCATGGTATTACTTTCTAAAACATTCTTGTCCCACTTCCTCCAATCAACACCCATCAACGGCTTTCCATCTCCCAAAATAAACTCTTGAGATTTTAGTTCTAGTTCTCATTTATTTGCCAAAGCTTTCTTAACTACACCTTGTGATCACTGTAGGCACAGTCCATACCTGTAATACTCCCTTAGCACTTATTCTAGCTTGTTCTATCTTGTCACCATGGTTCATGCATTTCCATTTATTTCTTCTATTTTCATGTTTGGCTGTTTTTATTCTGTATGTCTTGTATCAACAAATGGATATTAAGCCTCTAGAGAACTGGAACAATGTCACCCATTTGTTTTCTTCTTTAAGATGTGTACAAATAGATCTGAGCCCTGTCCACTTAACATTTGTTTGTTTAAAGTATGAATACCTAAGTTAAAAACCATATTCTGGTTCTATCACAATGAAAATAAATATTAAAATAAAGGATTATGCTGTCTTTGAGAAATTATAAAATCTGTGTCTATAGACACCCAATTAAAAGGGAAGATTCTCACTAAGGTAGACTTGCTCTTCTTTGACTCTGGCTTCAGAACAAACACCAGCTGCATTTGCTCTGGACTTCTGAAATGACAGCATGATCAGCACACCTCCTCAGAGTTAGTCTTCGTTAAACTCTGTAGAGGTGAAATCATAATTTTGGGACTTCTCCAACCATAAGACATAATTTCATGATGTCAGACCACATCTGAAGCCAGAGACCTTAATAGAAAACTCTATCTGTTGACCTCTAGGTATGTCCCTGTCTGTCTCTTTATCTGAATCTAGAATAGCATGCTTTTATTTCCATACTGATTTATATAGACTGCAAGTATATGAATAGAAATATATATATCTACATAGACATGGATAGATAGTTCTAAATAAATAAGATTATAAAATGGGACAGGAGACAGAATGCCTAAGCATAGTTAGGAAAAATGGAGACCTGTGTGTAAGTAGAATAAAACCTTACCTATCTAAAGACCTGAGAGGAAAAACTACATGCATTCAAGAGGAGAATGAATCAATAGTTTTATGTGTTCCACTGTGAAACAGCACTCAATTTTCAAAGTATGCAAATGTCTTGGGAATTAGAAAGAGACATATAAAGTAGTTACAGCAAAATCATAGTCTTTATGAAGAACAAAAACTGTTAAATCTCACACACTGATTTTTACCATGATCACCTGCTCAAAGAGGTCTTCCCTGACCACCATATCTAAAATAGCATTACCTGGGTCCCTGTGTGTCTCGGTAGGTTAAGTGTCTGCCGTCAGCTCAGGTCATGATCCCATGGTCCTGGGATTGAGTACCACATTGGGCTCCCTGCTCAATGGGGAGTCTGCTTCTCCCTCTGCCCCTCCCCCTGCTTGTGTGTGTGCTCGTGCTCTCTCTCTCTCTCTCTCAAAAATAAATAAATAAAATCTTAAAAAAAAAATAAAATAGCATTACCTGTCACTTTCTGGTAACTTATTCTTGTTATTCTTCATAATACTTTTCAATATATAATTTTTGGTTTCCATATTAAATTGTTTCATATTAAATTTCATATTTTTTGTTTTCTGGTAACTTATTCTTGTTATTCTTCATACTTTTCAATATATAATTTTTTGTTTTCATATTAAATTGTTTCATATTAAATTGTTTGTTGCCTGTCTCCTCCAATAGAGTACAAACTTTCTGAGAGTGGGGACTTTGTTTTGTTTTCTGTGGTCCTCATGCTTGGCCCATAGCAGCCACTCAATACATCTATTCTTATCTAAGGAATGAGCATTAAGGGTCTCTGAGAATGTCACATTTTATTTTTTCTATTTGAGGGCACATCCCAATTCTGTATTCTAAGCTCAGGTCATACTCCTACTGAGTCAACAGCTCTATATCCAACATAACTCTTGCCTTTAAGTATTTTAAATAACCACATTTATATTGTACACATACCCCAGCCTTTCTGGAAGAAGAATAACAGCATCACAATAATTAAAACCACTCACCATATTTCTCCCCTACATATTACAAAATGTGAGATATCTTCAGCTTCCTGCCAGGTAATTGTTCTAAATCTCCAAGCCTGTGTTGCAAATGTATTTCATGGGACAATCCTCTTAGCCCATCTCCCTATAATTCCATGTCTCTTGTTACTCTCAATGACAAAAATAGGATCTGTGTGTGGATGTTCACCAATGATGACATGAATTTACCAAAGGTGGAGGGAACCTACCAAAGGTGACAAGCCCTTATTGAACTCTCTCAAAGAATACACTCTTGCTGCCTATGGTAGTAGCCAAAGCACTGATACCAAGGCTTCTGCAAAAGGGTTGTTTCCACTGATTTTCACAGCAGAGTGGCCAATGCCCAATATTAAGGGCACCAACACCCAATATTAAGGACACCAACGTTTGCCTTGTGTTATTGCAGAAATCAATGTTTTCTCTTCCCAATGTTTAGAAGCTGCTGGCAATGACATACCCAACAGATATGTGCTCAATTTCTTGAGTAGATAATACTGGAAAGAACAAAGGACTTTTTTTTTTTTTGAAACTCATCTTTCATTTCTCACAGACTTGCCTAAGGACTGAGGTATATGTCTCTGGCAGCTGGGTTGAGGGATTAACCAAGGCAGAGCTATGACCCTTTTTCTCTGATGCGGACCCACCATCCTTGAAACAAAACTCTGTATCACAATATCCTTAGTACAAGTTCTCTCTCAGGAGGCACCTTGTTCCTTCATATAAATCTTAGGGTGAATAAACCTTAGTTTCAAGCTGGGATGCCTGTTACAGAAAATACTGTGACTGAGCAGCTCATCAAATCATCAATGAGTTTTAAAGGCTTTAGAAAGTGTTTCAGGATAAAGGGTCAGCATGAAAGGACAGTAGCTAGCAGCCTTCTCAGGAGGAACAATATTCAAAGCCTCTTTGATAAAAACCAGGTGATTTTTTTTTTCTTTTCATACCTGGAGTGCGGCAACCTAGCAAGCACCTCCTCTAAACCTCTGAGCCAACCAAGCCAGACATGCATGAGCAGCCAGCTGGGACCCCAGGACTATGATATTCTGGTATATCTGGGGAGTGCAATATGAGGTCGCTTCTCTATTTAAGGAATTGTTATGACAGGTCTAGTTTGTCAGTTTGTAGATTCTCAAAACCCGGCACCTGTAGGAGTGTGATTTGTGTTACTGGAAAAGATATGCAGTGCATCTAAAAATAACACCAACAGAGAATTAGATAAGCTTAGGATTTGGTGTCACAACACATTTGAGCTACAGGGTGGTGCCCCCCATTGCTTTGAGACATCTGACAACCCACCAGGGATTGGACTAAGGACTTCAAAGGAAAGGTTGGATGTTTCTCCAAGTACCTTGTTGGCAAGGTATAATCAAAGTGTTTGGCCTACTCTTTATTTTAGCATAACTCAGAGATATTTGTAAAATACTAGAATCATCAAAAAAAATTTTAAAAACCATATTAACCAGATTATATATGAATAGTAAATGTTTCTTTTTTATACATGTGAAGTCATTTTTTTTTTTATTTACTCACTTCACCTCTTTTTGGAATGTGTCAGGACATACTCTTGGCTAAGCAAAAATATCTTCTCCTTTGTGTTCCCAAATAAAACCAAAGCACATAATTGGAAGCTGCATTTTTATTTGGAGTTGTTTGATATACAAAGTTTGAAGGGGTTTTTCCTAGATTTTTAAGGCAGGGAAATTAAGAACTAAAAGAAGACAAGAGTTATGCCACAGGAAATATATGACATTCAAAAACCTACAACAACATTTTTACAGATTTGAGGGGTCATCCATAAAATATTATCATATTCTCACAGTCAAGAGTGGAAAACGGACTATTAAACTGATGTCTGTAAAAAAGCGCCCAATATAGCTGGCAGAGTCTATTTTGTAGTTTATTTGGAAGTACTTTTAGAGTTACTTCACATGCTTTAATGGGGTGTAAAAGCATAAGCCTGTCAGGAAAGTGTAGTGCAATGCCATATAATTGTTAGATGGATCAGCATTGTCGATGACTTTATTTGAACTTTATTGATTCACCTTATATTAGGTGATACTCTGGTCCACATAATGTATCTAGCTGTCAAGTTGTAGTAGCTCCCAAACAACAAGATTTCATAATAAATCTACCTCATAGTTTCAGGGAAAGTAAAAATGTGGTAGAAGTAACTGCAATAATTATAGGGTCATTAATTCATATCTGGCTGGCTGTCTACATTGCTCTCATACCTAGACATCTCCCCAAGTAGATTCCTAGGTCTTTTTTTAGAAAATGACACAGATCATCCAATTTCTTCCCTCTCATTTCTAATCAAGAATGTTTGAAATCAATAGGTTGGTTGAAGTACATAATGTACTGGTTGATTGTTTATTATGTGTCAAGCTACATGGATATAATAGTGATTCAAAAATTATACCAATACATGAGGACAGTAGAGTATGGTGAGAAAAAGACATATAAGCACTTAAGTACAAGGCCACATAAAAATGCAGTTTGAGAGTCCTGAACAAAATGTTAGAAAAGAGTAAAGATAGTGACTTTTCAAACTAAAAAGCTCTAATATAAGCTCTCAGCAAAGTGCCTAGCACACGGTATATGTTCAATAAAGGTTAAAAATAATATTGTTATTCAGTATATCATTATATGAATAGTTTGTGCTTATGGGATACTTGGATAGCACAGATTAATCAGTTGCTCTTAACAACATTATTTTCATCTGTTAAAGATTTCAGAAATTATTTCCTAGATAAAACAGTCTCTTTTGGCTGTCATATATATCAAAAAAAGCTGAACTGAGAAAGAAAGTAACAAACTATTTATTTTCATCTTTATGTCATTCTACTAATTTGTAAATCTATATACTGTATAATTTTTCACAGTATCAATGATTCTAATAGTTTATCCTGGAAAAATATAAAAGGACCCAATAATAGAGGGAACATTTATTCTTTAAAAGACTTCTTATTTTAGAGAAGACTGAAGATTAATTTTTGCCTCCATGAATTCATGAAAGCCTATATGCAGCCTATAAAATGCTAGCCAAGATTTCTCTCATGCAGAAAAACACCATTGTTCTGATATGTTCAAGCATTATGATTCTGATGAACTCTTAATTATTTAACATTTTCTTTTTTTTATTGAAATCTCCTTTTGCCATTTGACTTGTATCCTTGGTACATAGAATATGAGTAATAGCTTTGTTAATGACATGATATCAACATGAGATGATTAATGTTCTCCAAAGAAAACTCAGTTCCACACCCCTAGTGTTGCTTCTTTAGTCCAGATAAAAGTTTTCTGTGTGACACCCACCTGAGGCAGGAAGTATATATGTTTAAGCGATGGTTTTGCTAAATATGAATGACACTCACATATGAAGCAAAGCTCATTGTAGGATGAGAGCAGGGTTAGTCTTTGGAGGGGCCTAATGAAGAGCATCTGTCTTTCTTGCCTGATTCTGAACAAAATGAGATATAGGAAAAGGAGTAAGGCATTTAAGGTGAAAGCTAAATTGTTATTATTGTTACTATTGATAAAGACTAGCTGAGGAATATAGTTCAGTGACTAGCAGATTGGAGCCTGCCAAGGCAGAGGGAACGGCCCATCCCATGTGGACAGAATAAGGGGGTGGAATGTCTATAGGGACTTTAGAAACAAATATACAATGGACTAAACTGTGGTCTGCTTTTTGTTCATCACCAATCATCAGCAATCTTAAACCATGTCAGTAATATAGAATTCCTACCTTCTTTTACCCCCACCTCCCTCACCTTGGTACACCATTGCTAATAGGCAAACTTATTGACCTAGTCAAAGGTAATTATGTATGAGGGCAGAAAGAGCCTGCCTCTGAAGGAATAGAAGGGAACGCTTGCTTCCCAAGAGAAAGAAGAAAGAAATTGAGCTGGGCCTGCCCTGGCCTTTCTTTCCCAATATACCAACCATATAAATTGTTCCAGCTCCTGTGGGACAAAATAAATAAAAGGAGAGTGGGCAGGAGTATTATAGTAATCCGTATCCCTAAGCATGGCAGAAAACATCAAAAGTGGGGAAAAAAGGATCCTTGAAGAAGAAACAGATAGGTTATAATAAACAAAGATGGGAAGAGATGAGATAGCCTGAAAAGTGACTATTCACAAACACAGGAAGAGGGTTTGGTCCATTTGTTCATTTTAAAGAGGAATAAAAAATGTTGGAATCTGGCATATTTGATGAAATGGTCAATGGTGAATGAAAGGATCAAAATACCTAGGTATGTTTAAAATCATTAGTAAAAATAATTTAATGACTCTTGTTGCAAAAAAAAGATTGATAAGTAAATAGAATCTCAGAATCTAAAATCTATAAATTATCTTATTTTCTTTTTAATAACTGAATTAACACTGCTAGCTGAATCCCAGCATTTGCCCCTGCCTATGACAATGCCCGTGCTTTATTGCTGGTATGTGAGAACGTACTCTTTCACTTTTAGTTACACTATTCCTAGTTTTTTATCTCAAAAGAGTGTTGTGGGATTTTTTTTTAAGATTTTATTTATTTATTTGAGAGAGAGAATGAGATAGAGAGAGCATGAGAGGGGGGAGGGTCAGAGGGAGAAGCAGACTCCCTGCTGAGCAGGGAGCCCAATGAGGGACTTGATCTGGGGACTCCAGGATCATGACCTGAGCCGAAGGCAGTCGCTTAACCAACTGAGCCACCCAGGCGCCCGAGTGTTGTGGGATTTTAAATCTCAATTTCTCTACTTTAGTGATCTCTCATCTTAAAAACAGACTAACAAGTAACTGCCTGGCATACACTTTAAAAAATTATTATATATAGTATAATATTTTAAAATTTTTAAATGGATAGGTATGGTATAGATATGCATTTTACGGCTTATGGTATTTAAAGTTTTTCTAGGACGAGTTTCCAATGTTCTGATATTCAGTCTTAGATAGTATGTATGTATGTATGTATGTATGTATGTATGTATATATGTAGAATTAAATTAGAATTTGTGTTGAAATCATAATAGCTTTGGAATTAAAAACTTAATCCAAATGGAATTCTTTAAGTTCCATAAAAAGGGCTTCAAGAATAAGTGTTGGTATATTTTACATCATGAAATAAAAATACCTTGAGGCAGAATGCATGTTAAGAAATGTGTAATGTTTCCAGAAGTTACATTTTATAAATATTAGATGCTATGAGAAATGGAAGTTTGTACAGATTTCTTTCTACACAATCTCAAAACACCTTCAAGTCTTCAATGCATACAGATGCATAGTCGGTATACAACTGCTCTCTGCTCCAGCATTATTTACTTTTTAATAACATTAAGAAATGTTTTCTGAACCACTAGTTTGTTTGCTCAACAATTTTTTATTGAACAACTACTATGTGTTTCAAGCACACTTCTAGCTGTCTGAAAACAAAAGAGAAAAATATCCAGGTCCTAAAGAACTTATGTGCTAATTGAAGGATCCAGAAATTAAAAAAAAAAAAAAAGTGTAATAAATAAATTTCCATGGATATATTCCAAAGTGATAGGTTCCAGAATATAAAATTAAATGGTGCAGAATAAGAGGGATGGGGAATGTTGGAGATGGGGTGGCACAGTTACAAATAACATGGTCAAAGCAGGACTCACTGAGAAAATGACATGTGAGCCAAGACTTTTAAGGAGGTGAAAAGGGTGGAAAGGTAAAAGCAATTCCAGGAAGGGGGAAGTGTGGAGACTCTCTATGAGAGGTTTACAGTGAAGTCAGTTTGATAGGAACAGAGTCAGTAAGCAAGAGTAGTTGAAGAGGATGTAGGATAGGAGAGGCCAGATCAAATAGAGCCTTTCTAAAAATCCTATGAACTTGGGCTATTACCAAGTGTGAAAGAAGAGGCCATAGAATTACTGGTCTGATCTTCTGGAAAGATGGAATACTCACTGACAGTGATTAAAAAGTTTGTGAGGGAAGCAGAGTTTTGAGTGGTCGAGGAAGGATTTGGTTTAGTATTGGACATGTTGAGTTGGAGATGTCTACTAGACATCCAAGAGGAGATGGTAAAGTAGGCAGATGGATATTTGTCTGCAGGTCAGCAGAGTGGTACACCATGGAAATAAGTGAGAACAAGTGCACAATAGGTACAGCCATTAGAGTGGATGAAATTAACGAAGAAGTGAATATAAATCAGAAGACAAATGGAAACATTACACATTTATTAACATGCACCTGGACCAATGTGACATTACAGGATCAGGGAAGGAAAACCAGAAAAGGAAGCTAAGAAGGAGCAATCTATGAGCAAGTTTACAACCTAAAATCCAGAGGAGGAAAAGAAAGGAGAGTAACCAACCAATATGTCATTGGTTGGCATCTTCTGTTAAGACAAGGACCAATATATCTATCAACATGTAGGTCACTGATCAAATTGACAAGACTGGTTTTAAAAGGTGACAGATAACTAACTTTGATATGCTTAAAAGAGGAAAGGAAAAGAAAAATTTGGACAGTAAATATAGGCAACTCTTGTAAAGAATTTTGCTACAAGCATGAGCTTAAACATGAAGAAATAGCCAGAAGAGAATCATGATAACTTTTTTAATATGGGAAAAACAATAGCACATTTGTCTGCTAATAGAATTGATCCAGAAGAGAGGAAAGAAATAATGATGCTAGAGGAGAGAACTGCTAGAAAGTTGACCTTGAGCTGACTGAAGTGGGCAGAAGGTCACGCTCAGATTGAAGGATTAGTTTGAGATTGGAACAAGGAGAGCTCATTCACTACCACCAGACGAAAACGCCAAGTTCATGGAAACAGATGAGAGTGGGCAAATAAATATGAATGTGGTAATCTTTGGGTATTTTGCCATTATTATTATTATTTGCCTTAAATTCTTTAGCCAAGTAAGAAGCAAGTTCAAGAGCTGAGAGTGAGGATGAGAGAGAAATGCTAAAGTTTGAGAGGGGAAGATGAGTCATATTCCTCTAGAAGAGAAGGAGGCTAAAAGCAGAGGGTGGGTGGATGAGAGAAGTTTATTATTACAGCCAGGCAAAATTAAGAACATAGTCAAGATTAATGCTAGTAAAATTAAAGGGAGAGGTATCACATATATGGTCCACATGTATGCAGAAGTTCTCAAAAAAGACATTGGGGGGAAGGGAGTATTGGTCTCATATGGCAGAAATCCCCTAACTAGAAGAGACCTTGGCACAGGAATGGAAATTAATTAGAATTTAGTTCATGCTCAGGAACTATTTTGGGGCCATGGTGACATCATTATTGTAGCCACTGTGTCATATTTAGAGCACTGAATATGGGTCAGGTGTTAAGCTGGGCTTTAGATTTATTGTGTCATCTATCCTTCACTACAAAATTACAAAGCAAAAATAAATATATCTATTTTAGACTAGCAAAGTGACATTTAGAGGAGTTCAGTAACTCACCTAAAGCTCAAGCTTGTAAGACATTGGATAGATTCAAATACATGCAGTTACACAGACTTTCCCTTCTCAACTACTTCTTGAAGAATATATTTTCATTTTACCAATAGCTTCTATCAGTATCTGATTTCCTTCATTTAATCAGACTAAAGCCACCCAAAACTTACTCTAAAATAACCATTTGGTCTTTTGAATCCTGTAAATATCCTGCCTGTTTTATGGAGATGTAATTCAACTGTAATTAATCATTTATAATTTCAAGTATTATTACTGAATTATTTGGAGAATATATTCATATTTATTTTTTATTTCAATAAAAAATAAAATAAACAATAGGTCCATATTTCCATAAACATCTTGAGAACTTTATTCATATCCTCTCTTGGTAAATATCTGCCCAAACTGAAAATCCTGTCTCTCTCTCTCTCTCATTTCTTCTCTCCACTTCTATTCTTTCTAAGGACCCAGTTATAAACTGACATTTCCTAATCCATTTTTGCTGACCTTTTAACCTTCAGTTTACCCTTTCCATCCTCCATTGTTATAGGTCTTTCCATGAAGATCAGTCTCCCCATATGTCACTTTGCAGATTTCCTGCTACGACTTTCAGAAATAATGGCTCAAATTCCTTTATCTGCTGATACTGCCCCTTTTTCTTCCTTTGTTATCATCACAATGACCCAGCTAATACCCTAAATTCCAGTGTTAGCAAACACACTACCTGACTTACACTTATACATTTAACATTTATCCTAAGCAATGATTTATTTAGCATCTGTCCTATGCCAGGAAGTGATCCCACCTGGATAAAATCGCATGCTTCAAGGTTACTAAACCAGAAATATTTTAACTAATAAAAACCAAGAGATAAGAAAGTCACCCTGGAATTGGGCTAACATTAGAGTTTTATGATCTAAATTCAGCAACTGGTGTCAAAACCAAATAAACAAGAAATTTATAGTCCATATCATTTAGAGATAGATAAAATTCTCTAATAAGTCCACACAGAGCATTTTTTCTTTGTTACTGTCTCTTCAGTTGAACACCAGAATGGCTTAAATCTGAGGGTCAAACAGTATAAAAAATAGGTATCTTTATTATTCAGTACACTGAGGTTCTTATATGATGAGAAGCACATGGAAATTGAGACTGACCAAGGGAAGTGTAGATCCATGTCTATGCTCTTAGATTTATTTGGCCAGAAGCTCATTAAATAAAACGACAGGCAGAATATCATAAATTGTAAAACCTGTTATAGCTCTTTCTTTTTCTTATTTATTCATTTGTTCGTTTATACCAAGAGCCAAATTAAATGTGCCTATGCTTTAAGTTTTTATTTTAATTCCAGTTAATTAACATAATGTTATATTAGTTTCAGGTGTGGAACACAGTAATTCAACACTTCCATACATCACCCAGTGCTCATCATAATAAGTGCACTCCTCAATCCCCATCACCTCTCTAATGCATCCCCTAATCCCCCACCCTCTGGTAACCATCCCAGTTTGTTCTCTATAATTAAGAGTCTGTTTTTTTATCTCTCTCTCTCTCTCTTATTTTCCCTTTGTTAGTTTGTATTGTTTCTTAAATTCCACATATGAGTGAAATCATATGTTATTTGTCTTTCTCTGACTTATTTCCCTTAGCATTATATTCTCTAGCTCCATCTTTGTTGTTGCAAATGGCAAGATTTCATTCTTTTTTATGGCTGAATAATATTCCATTGTATGTATGTATGAAGTGGTAGATCAGTAGGTAGGTAGGTAGGTAGATAGATAAATAGATCATTTCATCTTTATCCATTCACCTATTGATCGACACAGGCTATTACCATAATTTGGCTATTGCAAATAATGCTGCTAAAAACATAAGGGTGTACGTATCACTTTGAATTATTGTTTTTATATTCTTTGGGTAAATACCTAGTAGTGTGATTACTGGATCATAAGGTAGTTCTATTTTTAACTTTTTGAGGACCCTCCATACTCTTTTCCACAGTGGCCTCACCAGTTTGCATTCCCACCAACAGTGCACGACGGTGCCTTTTTTTCCACATCCTTGCCACCACCTGTTGTTTCTTATGTTTTTTACTTTAGCCGTTATGACAGGTGTGAGGTGATATCTCATTGAAGTTTTGATTTGCATTTCCCTGATGATGAGTGATGATGAGCATCTTTTCATGTGTCTGTTGGCCATCTGTGTTTCATGGAGAAATGTCTGTCATATCTCCTGCCCATTTTTTAACTGAATTGTTTGGTTTGGAGGTATTGAGTTGTATCAGTTCTTTATATATTTTGGATACTAACCCTTTATTGGATATGCCATTTGCAAATATTTTCTCCCATTCAGTAGGTTGACTTCTAGTTTTGTTGATTGTTTACTTTGCTGTGCAGAAACTTTTTGTTTTGATGTAGTCCCGATAGTTTATTTTTGCTTTTGTTTCCCTTGCCTCAGGAGACATATCTAGAAAGAAGTTGCTATGATTAATGTCAAAGAAGTTACTGTCTGCATTCTCTTCTAGGATTTTTATGGTTTCAGATCTCACATTTATGTCCTTAATCCATTTTGAATTTATTTTTGTGTATGGTATAAGAAAGTGGTCCATTTTCATTGTTTTGCATGTTGCTGTCCAGTTTTCCCAACACCATTTGTTGGAGACTGTCCTTTTCCCATTGGATATTCTTTCCTGCTTTATCAAAGATTAATTGACCATATAATCATGGGTTTATCTGGATTTTCTATTCTGTTCTATTGATCTATGTGTCTATTCTTGTGCCAATACAATATTGTTTTGATTACCAGAGCTTTGTAATATAACTTGAAGTCTGGAATTGTGATGCCTCCAGCTCTGCTTTTGTTTTTCAAAGCTGCTTTGGCTTTTGTGGTTCCATACAAATTTTAGGATTGTTTGTTCTAGTTCTGTGAAAAAAAAATGCTTTTGGTATTTTGATAGGGATTGCATTAAATGTGTAGAATGTTTTGGTAGGATAGACGTTTTAACAATGTTTGTTCTTCCAATCCATGAGCATTGAATGTCTTCCATTTGTTTGTGTCACCTTCAATTTCTTTCATCAGTGTTTTGTAGTTTTCAAAGTAGAGGTATTTCTCCTCTTTGGTTAAGTTTATTCTTAGGTATGTTATTATTTTGGGTGCAGTTATAAATGGGATTTTTTTCTTAACTTCTCTTTCTGCTGTTACATTATTGGTGTATAGAAATGCAGCAGATTTCTGTACGTTGATTTTGTATCCTGTGACTTTACTGAATTTATTTATCAGTTCTAGCAGTTTGTTGGTGGAGTCTTTCAGGTTTTCTACATAGTATCATGTCACTGGCAAATAGTGATTTTCACTTCTTCCTTTCTGATTTGAATGCCTTTTATTTCTTTTTGTTGTTGGATTCATGTAGCTAGGACTTCCAGCAGTATGTTGAATAAAAGTGCTAAGAGTGGACATTCTTGTCTTCTTCCTGACCTTAGGGGAAAAGCTCTGTTTTTTTCCCATCAGGGATGAGATTAGCTGTGGGTTTTTCATAGATGGCCTTTATTATGTTGAGGTATGTTCCCTCTAAACCTACTTTGTTGAGGTTTTCTATCATGAATGGATATTGTACTTTGTCAAATGCTTTTTCATATGGTTCTTATCCTTTCTCTTATTGATGTGATGTATCACATTGATTGATTTGTGAATATTGAACCACACCTTGCAGCCCAGGAATCAATCCCACTTGACCGTGGTGATTTTTTATTTATTTATAAATTTATAAATATTATTTATTTATAAATACTAGCAAATTTGATTTGCTAGTATTTTATTGAGAATTTTTGCATCTATGTTAATCAGGGATGTTGGTCTGTAGTTCTTTTCCTGGTGTCTTTAGAATAAATGTGCCTATGTTAAATGCAATCGTATAGCTACAGGCACTTATGAAACTCAAATATAAAATAGGCACTGGCCTTTCATCACCATTAATAGTCAGAAAATACAGTGTTCTGATTCCAGTCCCATACTTGGCTAGATATGCAAATTTAGTTTCCAGATAATGATATCTATTTTGGTTACTTCACAAGATGTTTATGAAAATAGCTTATAAACTCTGAAGTCCTCTACAATCATAAAAGTATTATCATGTTCTTCTATAATGGATATAATATTATCAGAAGCAGATTTTTGTTGTTGTTGTTCTTATTTTGTGTTTGCTTTTGCCTTTCTGCAGAAGTTTGAAGAATGTTTATGAAGGGCACAGAATTCATTCATGGAGAGGGAAGAGAATTGCTTAAGAGCCTGCTGGCCAGAGCAGGAGTAAAAATATTGTGTATAAAAATTGTGTTTGAATGTGTGCTAGTAGAGTTATCAGGAAGTTTAATCAGCCAGTTTAAACCATTTCTTAATCCCTGCCAGCATCTTACCCTTTTCACCACTGTTTTATAGGAAAGCACAGGCATGTCAATAAAGGACATCACCACAATCAATGATTCCCATGAAATGTTTGCTGTCACACCAGCTGCCTAATCCAGTATTATTCCATTGACAATTCCATCTTCAAAGAAAAATGATAACAAAAATATTTGATTGAATTTAGACATCAGTCCTTCCTAGCATGTCAGTTATAAATTGCAGAAGCTAAATTGTATGCTTTTCCAAAATAAAATCAGTTTTCAATGAAGCTGTCCACCTCAGTATCAATTTAGTTGGAATAAAACACAATCTTTTTACTACAAGTAATATTTTGTCTTGGAAATGATGCCATAAGAAACAAGGTAAAAGTACTAATTAAACTCAACTGATATCCAAATTATGCAGTAAACATGGAAATGTCCTTTTTGTAAATATTTTGTACTTTTTGAGGCTCTTTTATGATTCTTATATTCTTCCCACCTTTTACCCTCAATGTACACTCAAGTAATGATCTAAAATTCACTCACACTAAGTTGTAAATAATTGAAAAGGTATGTTGTTTCTACTGAATTCTTTTAATCTCAAAGTGCTAAGCTAAAGAAATGAATATCTAAAGGTAGAATTTTAAGGGACAACCAACGGAATTATCATCTACTTTCCTGAGCAAAAGACCAATTTTTGTTGACTGGCTGATGCTTGCCAACACTAATCTACTAGAGAAAGTGTTTGTCATAGCAAACATATACAGTAAGCCAGTAACATTTGGTGGTTGAATAAAAGTTTGCCGATATTGGATATTTTGAAGTAAAAATAATTGAATAAATAGCAGAATGTACAACCTATATCACATCACTCACAAAATAGCCCTTTATTGTGCTGATTAAGTGAGGAATATGGGTTTTCAGAAAATCACTGTGAAGTCATTTATTATACTTGGCTAATTTTAGTGACACAAATTTTTACTGCCCTTAACCAGCCTCATTTTGCAAATTTTCTTCTCAGTGTCTCTATTCTGACTGCCAACGTGGGTGCTAATTAGCATCAATTTTGCTGGTAATATTTTTCTCCTCGTGGGGACTGAGTACAGCTGTTCACTAGGAACAGAAATGAGAGGAACCCCTAATTTTTGTGGACCAGTGGACTGTGATAATTGATTTTAGTCATAGCTAATCCAAGCTAGTTTAGAACTCCATAACTGACTGTATATCCTATTAGCGATCCCATTAGCCATTAAGCTTGCCTAAGGTGACAAGGAAAACAACTCAATAGCACCAAACTCAGCCACTGTGGAAAATAAACTCACCTACTGTGGAGTGACAGGACTCACTTGGGAACTGGGCTTCTCTAACTGAATACATTTTCAAGAAGCTATCTTCAAGCACTTAATGAAATGGAGTTTTCTTTACGACTTTCATTTAAAAATACATTATGAAAGCCACTTGGCTCTTCCTTGCTATTGCCAAGTTTTGAATACCTGATTGCCAGACCCACAGCACAGCTATAACTAATTTCATATATTATGAAGATGTGTTTTCATTTCAGTTTATGGCAGTGAGTATCCAGGTTTGAAACTTGTTCATCACAGAAGACAAGCAATATTGTCACCTCAGGATACTGCAAACAGAAGCATTTAATGAAACATCGGTGTCTGCTAAGATGAATCAAAGTTTGCTTTTAATGTAAAAATGGAACTTTGATTTCTATGGGGGAAATGGATAATTCTGAGTGTGAAAATTTCCAGCTGCCTCTAAAAAAAAAAACAAAAAATCTACCTGAACACATTACCATCGAAGCAAATAAATTATGACCACTGAAGCCCTCCCAAACATCTCCCCATAAATACCCCACAAATCCACAGTTCAGTCTAGAACTTTGGGAACCTCTTAATCCATTCTTTGCTTTCTTCCCCATATCTTCTTCACCATTGAACACTGACATTTCTCCCTTCAAACCATCCAATTTGTCTCATTCTCTATGACTAAATTCTTTTTCATTTCAACCTTGGATTACAGGAGCCACTTCATGATCAGATTACCCACCTTTAGTCCAGCTGTGCCACACCTTGGTTTAGCCTGGGAAATTTTTGAAAACTATGGATACTTGAGATCCACTGAGAGTCTGATTTAATTGGTCTGTTGTACAGCCCAGGCATTAGGGTTTATAAAACCTCCCCACCTGAGTGTAATGTTCAGCCATGGCTGAGAACTACTGCATCTAGTTGCTTCAATGTTGCCAACAGAATTATCACAACAGGACTCTCATCTGCTAAGGAACTAACAGTGGCCCTTTATTTGCTATGGTAAATACAAGGTTTAAATACTTCCACCTGCTAAGGAACTAACAGTGGCCCTTTATCTATCTACTATGGTAAATGCAAGGTTTAAATACTTCCACCTGCATTTTAAATCGGTCTTTTTTTTTTTTAAAGTAAGCTCTACACCCAACGTGGGGCTTGAACTCACTACCCCGAGATCAAAAGTCACATGCTCTACTGACTGAGCCAGCCAGGCACCCCTAAATCTGTCTTTTTTAAACAACATCCTTAACCACCTAATCTTATTTCCATCAATACATACCACATTTGCTCTCCTTGAGCCAGATCTTTGCACACAAACGTGCATAGTAGCTTGACTTGTAGTAGCCAAAAACTGCAATCTGCCCAGATATCCTTCAACAGATGACTGGATAAATGAACTGGCACATACATACCAGGAAATACTACTCGGTAATGAAAAGGAACCAACAATAGATACATGCAACAACTTAGATGAATCACCAGGAAGATAAATTGAGTGAAAAAAAGTCAAAAAGTTACATAATATACAATTCCATTTACATAACATTTTTGATGTGACAGAATTTTAGAAATAGAGGACAGATTAGTGATTGCCAGGGATTAGAGACAAGGTGGAGGGTGGGGAAAGGAGGGAAGGAGAGGAGTTGGGTGTGGCTATAAAAACGGTAAAATAGGGCACTTGTGACATTTGAGCTATTCAGTATCTGGACTGTAGTGGTGGATACACGAGCCTATGTAGGTAATACAATTACATTGAACTTTACTCACACACACACACACACACTCGCAAGCAAGTTAAACTGGAAAATCTGAATAAAATCAGTGGATTGTATCAATGTCAATATCCTATAATATTATTCTATGATTTTGCAAAACTTTACCGTGATGGAAACTGGTCAAACTGTCAGGGTCTCTCTGTATTATTTCTTAAAACTGCATGTGAATCTACAACTATCTCAATAAGCTATTGAGATAATTTTCAAAATTCCAATTTAAAAATAGGAATTACAAATTTCAATTTAATTAAAAATTTTAATTAAAAAAAATTCCTACCTATCCTTCAAGGTCCATCTGAACACTGTACATCTGCATACATTTTGTTCATTACTCAACATCATCTCTGGATAATTATCAAGGTTAGGAACAGCATATAACATAAAGTCTGTATGTTAATGTTGTTCTCATAAAGATAAGAACCCTGTGCTATTGTTTTCTTTGATGTGGAATAAACAGTTGATAAACTGATATCAATTGATTAGTAAATTAAATCTGTAAAAGGAGGGGCAGGCCACCCGGGTAGTCCAGTCAGTTAAGTCAACTCTGTTTCAGCGCTGGCTGTAATCTCAGGGTCCTGAAATGTAGCTCTGTATTGGGCTCCGCCCTCACTCAGCGGGGAGTCTGCTTGAAATTCTCTCTTCCTCTCCCTGTGCCCCTCCCACTCATGCTCTCTTTCTCTCTTTAAAATAAATAAATAAACTTTAAAAAAATAAAAAATAAATAAATCTTTAAAAGGAAACATATAGTAGATTTCATTTACATTTTTTTTTCCCACAGAAAACTATCCATTTGCAATGGGAGAAAGGGCATCTGGTTGAACTTTCATCTTCTAGGTTGATATATTTATTTCCTCTCTTTATTTCTTAACTTTTTTTTTGAGTAACAATATGCACACAGAAAAGAATACACATCCTAATTGACTCAATAGACCTCCGCAAGCTGAGACTTTATACATCCATGTAATAGATCCAGTTCAAGAAACAACATAAGGGGTACTCCAGATATCCTCCATGCTCTCTTCCAGTCCTTACAACCGAGGGGTAACCAGTATTGTTTTTCTGTAAGTGCATCATACAATATGTAATGCTTTGTGGCTGGCTTCTTTTGTTGGAACACTGTTCAATTCATGCACATTATGTGTGTTGTACCCTATTATATCGCATTGGGTGAATTTGTACAATGTATCCAATTTATTGTTGATGGATATTTGAGTACTTTCTGGTTGTGGATAACATGGATAGTATTGCTATGAATATTTTAGTCTGCACTCTAACATTTCTGATGAATACCAGTTTGCTCTGGCTCCTCATCCTCATTCCTTTTTAGAGGGGGCTTGGAAAATGACAATTTATCTCATGAGCAAAAACAATCTCCTTCTACAGATAGTAGTCAAGCGGATCTGAAAAAGAAAAGTAATTCAGAGATTCGTTTTTTAGTTTCCATTTTCATGAAAGATATTTGACACCTAAGCCCTTAATTATCTTTCCTATTTCAAGAGGTCGTATGAGACAGAGCAGAAGCAGAGACATAGAAAGTTCAGGCAGCAAGAGTGAAAGAGGTGATTTCTGCTGGGTGGCACCAGGGACTCAGTAGGGATTCCAGGAAGCTCCCCATTTCTATGTGAGGCAGACCTAAACCAGACACATTACCTGTTTGCTCTGAAATTCATAAACAACCAATGCATATGCTGCAAAAATAATTATAAAAATAAGTGAATTTCTCACCCAGGTTATGACTTCTCCTACTTAGCACAGCTAATGCAGTTGGGGGTCAATTGCAAAGGGCACTAATCAAAAAACAAACAAACATCCATTTGGCATCGATCTGTTTAGTCCATCTTAAGAATGCCAAAAAATTGGAAAGACATGACTCTTCAAAGAAGAGAGGAAAAGATAATCTAGTTTGAAAAAGAACTAATGTATTTAATACCAAAGATACCATTTTATCTCTATAAGACACACAGCAATTCACTGTTGAATTAAATACATCATGAAACAGTAGTGAATAACGACACGTATTATGATTTAAAGCTAAATAGTATATCTATAGAAGTTTACAGTCAGGGTTCAGTGAAGGCTGAACTAACCATGAAAGTCCTCCAACAGTTAAGCACTTATTGGAGAAAGATAATTTACAGAGACAAAGGGGAAGAAGGTGACAGATTATTGAGGAAACGTAACTAACTCTAAACCTAATTCCAAATCTATCATAGGCTAACTGATTTTTATACATTATTGAGGTATGAATTAAGTGGCACTGGCAAGACTGAAAGTGCTGCATTCAGGGTCCACTGGGGAAATTGGTCTAATGCTATAACTAGAGCAGTGGTTGGTTACTTACTAGGGAAAAAGAGAAAGTAAGCTCAAGAGTCCTGTGTGTTCTTTAAATATTTTTTCAATATTAAGGCATCATCCCTCATACTCCCATAATTAAGTGATTTTTTGCTTCGAGGCTTTATTTCAGATAAAAGTCATATTCCAGAACTTCAACTTGAAAGCATTATTCTGTATGATGATCGCATTAATTCATTCACATCAATGTAGTTTTTTTAGACTTTCTTAATACAGTGCAAACTGATGCTTAATCAGTTAAATAGTAAAATAAAATGTAACAGTTTATTTTATGCCTTCCCAATCAAATGTACATATTTATCACAATAATTAGGCTATATAAAGGTTCTGGGTCACTCCCTGACATTTCCTCCTTTCCTAACAAGTTTGGTATATTTGTAGTAAACATACTTTTTAGACTTTTTTTTTTTTTTGGTGAACGCCCCAAAGCTATTTTGGGTATTCACGTGTTGTGTATTCATTAGATATTAAGCTCCCCTCAAAGTGAATGCTCTGTCAAGTAGTTCTGTTCCTATTACCACCTAAAAAACACTCTGGGCACAGCTAATGTACAATTAATACTAAAAGCCATATTAAACAACCAAAAAACAACTACCTTCATGTAATGACTACATATTTGGATATTGTATTAACTTACACCAACCAGCGTAAAGGTTGAATAAAAAGTGCATCGATGTCTTTAAATGTTGAACTACTATCCACACAGCTAGACTTTTGCACAAGTTAGTACCTTCTCGTAGGAAAATTCTTGCACTCCTTAACATTTCTGAGTCAGCCACTTGGTCTTCAAGCTATTTTGATGCTCTGGACCTATCCAGATTATCAGCTTCACTTTTAATAAGTGTGTCCATCCATAAATTTAGATATGTAGCTATGTTAATTTGAAAAATATGTTTCCTCCATTTTGAAGTTGTTTGGAAAATAAGTATTAAATATATTCTTTCAAGTCTCTCTGAAGTCATTTCTCTCTATTTCAAACACTTGCACTGCTCAGTTCCAGCTTTGAAACTGCTATCAATTGTATTTGTAGAATTTCCATCAAAGATAAGAAGTCAAAGTCCAGGTAGTACAATAAAGAGTTAATCCATAGTCGTCAACGTAAGATGTTTTCGTCTTATGTTAATGTACATATCCTCCAGGATATATGACTTTAAGGCTGCTCTTTAGGAGTAACATCACTTTGCATATCATACAGTACCTCATACACAGCATGCCTGTAATGGAGAATTGGAAGACCAAATGAAATATTCTGTTTATGTTTGAAGTTCCATATTACTAATGCAAAGGGTTTCTACTAATCCCTGAAAAAAAACATGTGTTTTTGAAGCTAGTTGAGTTAAAAATTAGTCATTAGAATCGACAAATATTTATAAGATTTTTGTTTTGTTTTGTTTTGACTACAAAGGAAAAAATGTATCGGCCTGACAAGGATGGAATGCAAGGAGTCGAGGCGAATGTACTTGCAATGCAGAAAAATAAATCCTAGGGATTTGAATAAATGACATAGGAGAAAAGCAAACAGCTTGAAAGCTCCTGGTTAGGTTTTGGTCAGAGTATTAAAAAAGAAAATCAAAATTCTTTTTGCTCTTTCCTTCTTTAGAAAACAAATTTAAAAGATAAAGTTTGAACTAAAAAGATGCCTCTTGGTTTAAGGGCCCAGTTTTAAAAAGTAGTCCCCTTTCTCAAATTTTACTCAAAATCATTGTCTTCTTTAATCTCCTTTTTCCCACTGAGCTCCATTAGAATACAATATGCTTTCTTGTTATGTTTCTGAGCTCATTTCCTGCATAGAAACCATGTTGTTGAGATTTTGACTCCTAAAATAAAATTTCTATGAGCAGAATTTTGAAGCTGTGTATGTATATTCAAATGGTTCTCACCAACCAATGCTATTAAAAGTCATAGTTGAAAGCACACACTATTCACACTATATCTGATAATATAATATTGATCCGGCTGAAGTTGAAGAGGGGTTTATATCCTACTGGCTATGTCCTCAACAAGCGCCAATCCCCAGGCCTTAATTCAGGGTAATGGTTACAATTATATTTGACAATAATATGTGTGTGTGTGTATACATATATAATAAATTATATAGTATATTTATTATATTATATGAAACATGAATCTGAAATAGAGTTAGAAACACTTCATTCTACATCCTTGTTTTCCACCTGAGCCAGTTTTCCAGGAATTTTTATATGTGAATATTATACACACACACACACACACACACACATGCATATGTGTGTGTGTGTGTGTGTAGGTAAAATAATGATTTTGGATTCTAAGGAAATTCATCTAATAATAACATGCCCTTCTATTTGATTAAACACATAATCATATTTATTAAACACATAGAAGATATCTTTCTGGGGCGCCTGGGTGGCTCAGTCAGTTTAGCATCTGCCTTCAGCTCAGGTCATGATTTCAGGGTCCTGGGATCGAGCTCCACATCAGGCTCTCTGGAGGAGTCTGCTTGTCCCTCTCTCCCTGCCCCCACTTGTGTTCTCTCTCTGTCTCTCCCTCAAATAAATAAATAAAATATTTTTTAAAAAAGAACATCTCTTTCTTAGTGAATTATTTTCCTTTTCTTTAATATTTGATATGTAAATTAATTATAATAACATTGAAAAACCATTTCTCTTTGTGATACTCAGAACCCAGTAGATAATCCATTGGAAGAAAGAATTCTGGAATCTATTTCATTTTAAATATTTTCACTTTACAAATGTTTGAAGAAATGTTTCTCTTCTGCTCTTCACTGTATAGTTGTAAATTTAATATTAATTACTATGCAATAATTAGTATTAATCTTAATCATTTCATATTTATGAAACACCCTGATAAGCATAATGCAACCTTAGAATTAGAATAAAACATTTTTTAAACTAAAATTTTTAGTAGAGAAGATATCTGCCCTTTGGGAACCATTTTAAAGTGCTTTGTGTTCTGAGAAGGAATTTTGCTGAAATAGGTCCAAAACTAACATCATCAATGCAAAGCTTAGCACTGCTAATATCAACATCAGATTTTCAGGTAGTACCAGTATAATATAATTCATTGGTAGCTTTTCTAAAGCTGCAACCTTGTATCATATTTCAAATCATGTAAGGTGATTTTCATACAAAGGTATAGAAATTATCTGGAGATTGATTTCCAATTGTCACCTGCCAAGCTGTTATGGCTTTTCCAGCTAAACAATAAAAATTTAAGTACAAAATCTTTTAAATTCACTTAGAGACTAATCACCATGGAATCCTGAGATCTCTGTTTAAAAGAGTCTCTTTTGCTATTTTAAGTATGTTTCTTCTAAAACTAACAAATTGAAATATACCATTCTTGATTCTGAAGTAAAGAAAACTGCCCATATGACATATTTTCACAGATGAAGACAGAAGACATATGGAAGAGTGTCTCTTTGAGAATTACAAGTCAGAATATCTCTAAGGATAAGGTTTTTAAATTTCTGATTTTGCTACAAGACATCTAAAAGGCACATGTATATGTAATATTATGAAAAATAAAAACATATTACTAAACTACAGTAGTTATAAAAATGATTTCTAATAAGCTAATTTGAATCATTATTGTAATGCTATTGGCCCATAGTGGAATAGTGTCTTTTAGGTAAAATTTGAATGTTTTCTTACCACAATTATATGAGCTAAATGAGAAACAAGCATGTTTGGGGAGTTCTTTGACAGTCTTTTAAGACATTCTGGTACTGTGTGTTATCTGGAAAAAAAAATAATACTTTTACCCAAACCACAGTTAGCATATATTATATTGTACTTGCCGTATGTTCCCATTAATATAAAAGTATTCCTGTAGATTGTTTGGTCAATTTGTCCTTCTCTCTTTATATATGTATATACATATTTATTGCAGGCACAGAAGGTATCTGTACTGATAGTTGTCAAGTGTTATTACTAATTATTCTGTGTGACAGAATTTAGAGTGCTCATCACTGTTACCTTTGCATGTGTTAATGCTCCTAGAAATTTAGTAATGAATTTTACAAAGAATGAGTCCAATACTAATATATATATATAATATATATATACATATATGTATAATATATATAAAAGATTTATTTATTTGAGAGAGAGAGAGAGCAAGGCAGGGAGGGGCAAAGGGAGAGGGAGAGAGAAACTTCAGCAGACTCTGCATTCAGCACGTAGGCTGTCACTGGGCTTGATCTCAGAACCCTGAGATCATGACCTGAGCTGAAACCAAGAGTTGGCTGCTCACCTGACTACACCACCAGGAATTCTTAAATTCAATTTATCTATTTTATATTTCCAGCAAATTTCTTCTTAGCTTCTGGCATTAGGTTGTTTTTGGTCTCAGGTTTCGTTGTTGTTGTTGTTGTTATTATGTTATTACTCTGAGTTCTTTGTGTTTTTTATTGTGACAATCCATATTTGAGGACTTTTAAACATACTTTTGAATCAGAAATAGACAAATATATTAAAAATTACTTTTCACATTAGGTTTCCTTTTCACTTTTTGGGAACTTCTTTTCCATAATCCACTTACTTTCGATAGGTATTTTTTTCTACCAGAATTCCATGCAAGCAATTATGAAAAGATGAACTGAGGACTTCTTATGCTTGAGTGATAACAACATCCACATGTCAGAATCCCTTTAGAGCAAAACAAAACAAAACAAAACAAGTCAAGCAACCAAACAACCAGTAAACAAATAGAGGATTCAGAGGCATGATTCAGAGAGGCTGTTTTATGTTGACTCTCCTTAGCCAGGAACATAATTCTGAAGGACAAAACACATTCTAACAGCCCTCAATTGGTTCAGTGCAATCCATCAGAAGAGAAAATTACATAGGAATTTGCAGTAAAAATTCTAGGCAGTATGAACTTGCCTGAAACACTCACTTGTCTGGAGTACACTTTATTGATGATACCTCTCAGGAAACTATAAGGGTGGTAAGCAGATGGGTGTGATTTAAGATGTTCTAGAACTGATTGTGGTCAGAAGTCCCTCAACCATCATAACTAAATCTCCTCCTCAATGTTCTCACATCTAAGAGATTTCTGGTGGCATTGAGTTCTCTTCTTTTTTTTTCCTTTTTTTGTATAACCATACACTCTGCACTGTGAGAAAGAAAGGTGGGAAGGTAAATTCTGAACAGAGAGAAAAATATTTGCATATTTGTCTTATATTCAAATACCTTCTATCTATGCTTTCTGCCAAGGCCACTTTTTGGTATGGATAAGGCTGTCAAACAAGAAAGATGGAAAAGGATTAATTAATCGATATCTCCTAAGGGTTTTTAGCTAAAAGGCTAATGCAAAGGCCAAGCACTATCATTATCACTGTGTGGTCTGATTATGGTGATTATGTGACCTAGAAGAAAAATGTCAAAAGGGAGACATTCCCACGAATTTGCATTGTTAATAAAACTGTTGACAGCAAAGAAAAGTTTGCATATTTGAATAAGATCTCTCCCCACAAAACCCAGCTATCTCATAGATTGATACATTTGATTAAGCTAAATTGTCACAGCCAGAATCATTATTGTCATTCTACACTACCATTAAATGTCTTTTCAGCATAGCTCCAAGAGCAATGCTTATGAAGTGTAAGGCTCAGGAGGATACAAGAAAGCATTTGCAGCTTTTCAGTGAGTGTACAAATAACAATGGCTCGTATTCTAAAACAGCAGTCTTGGAAACCTTTAGTTTTTCACAAGAAAAGGTTACAGTAGCACTACTATAATACAGATTATAATGTAATATCCACTAATGAACAGATAAATCTACAAGCATATAAAGCTAGACGAAAGAAAACATTGTATTAAAAATACTCCGGATACCATTTAAATTCGTCTTTAATCAGACAATTAAATATGGCCTTCAAAGTTTTTATGAAATATTTTTGCAAGGAGAATAAATAGAATACATTGTTTTAATTGTTTATTATCTTGACTTATCTTCTTTCAATATTTAGGACTATAGTACTTAGGTCTCAATTTATAAACTTGCCCCAGTTGCGTGCTTTCAAGGAGCAGTTCTGACTTTAAATTTAGAATTGTCTCACTCCTCTTAGTTTCAATCAAGATTGTAGTCTCACAGGGAGGGCTGGCTCTGAGTGTGCAGACACCCATACCTCTTCTAATCTCAGCTGCTTGCTTCCACCTGCCTCCACCACATAAAATTCATGACTTTTCCCCCTTGTTCGTATTTACAACATCATTCTCAGAAACTATTAGGTCCAAACAGAAGGAAATAAACATATGTGTAGAAGATTCCTATGATTTAATTAATAAGCACAGAGCAATATGATATTATAATACTTTTAGTATATAAACATATACACATATACTATTATATATAATAGTACATGTAATATGATACATATGTATTATTATAGCATTGATGTATATGCATATATATGTACATGTATGTATAGAGAGAGAGAAAGAGAGGGAGGGAGAAAGAGGGAGAAAAATATGTAAAACAAATGAATACAGAATAAAAACTAATTTTAAAAAACAAGTGGAATATGATGAATCATCAGACTATGTTCTTTTATCATAATTCATTAAAATTAGATATCAGTGGTTAAAAAAAAGATTAAGGGTGCTTGCGTGGCACAATCTGTTGAGCGACTGACTTGGTTTCAGCTCAGGTCTTGATCTCAGGGTCATGAGCTTGAGCCCCACTCCAGACTCTATGTCTGCTTGGAATTCTCTCTCCCTTTCCCTCTTCCCCCCGCCCAACCCTGCTTGTGCACACTTCCACATTTTCTCTCTCTCTCTCTCTAAAAAAAAAAAAAAAAATTACAGTGTTCTCATATTCAGAAATTAACAAAAGGCAAAAGCCTGCAAAACTAAAATCATAGACCTAAATGTAAAACACAAAACTAAATCTCCTGGAAGACAACAGGAGAAAACCCAGGTTACCTTGACTCTGGTGATGACTTTTTAGACACAACACAAAAAGCACAGTCTATATAAGAAAAAAGAATCAGTTGGACTTCATTAGAATAAAAAACTGCTCTGTGAAAGACACTGTTAAGAGAATGAGAAGACAAGCCACAGACTGGAAGAAAATATGTGCAAAACAGATTCTGAAAAGGACTTGAATTAAAAATTTATCCCGGAAATTTCAAAATTCAACAATAAGGAAACATACTTAAAAAGAGAGCAAAAGATCAGAGCAGACACCTCACCAAAGAAGACATACAGATGGCAAATCAACATATGAAAAATGCTCGGCATATGTCATTAGGGAATTGCAAATTAAAAAAAAAAAAAACAAAAAACAAAGAGATACCACTACCAGCTAAAAGAATGGCTAAAATCTAAAACATTGGCCACACCAAATGCTGACAAGGATGTGGAGTAACCAGAATTCTCTTGCATTGGTAGTAGGAATGTAGAATAGTACAGTCATTCTGGAAGGCAGGTTAGTGGCTTCTTACAAAGCTAAACATAGTTGTATTATACAATCCAGCAACTGTACTGGATTTAGCGAAATGAGTTGAAAACTTCTATCTACACAAAAACCTGCACACAATTGTTTATAACAGCTTTATTCATAATCTCCAAAACTTGGAAGCAGCCAAGATGTCCCTCAATAGACAAATGGATTAAAAATTGTATTGCATCCATACCACAGAATATTATTCAGTGATAAAAAGAAATAAGCTATCAGGTCACAAAAAGACATGGAGGAAACTTAAATGCATATTTCTAGGTGAAAGAAGCCAGTCAGAAAGGATTACAGACTATATAATTTTAACTATATAACATTGTGGAAAAGATAAAACAATGAAGACGGTAAAAAGATCAATTGTTGCCAAATTTTGGGGGCAGGAAGAGAGTAGGAATGAGTAAGTGCAGCAGAGAGCGATTTGGGCCAGTGAAACTATCTTGTATGATTCTGTAATAGTAGATAAAAGACATCATGCATTTGGTAAACTCCATAACACTTTACAATGCAAAGAATAAGCCCTAGGTAAATTATGACTTCAGTTGATAATGTCTCCATATCAGTTCATCATTTGTATCAAATGTAACATGCCAATGCTTGATATTTATAATAGGGGAAACTGAAGGCTGGGGGAGAGAGAGAAATCATATGGGCAGTCTCTGTACTTTCCACTTATTTCTTCTATAATCCTAAAACTGCTCTAAAAATAAAATATATTACTTAAAAAAGCAAGATTAAAGAAGAGCACATAAAACAGTAACAAACTATTTAGAACTACATTATGAATACATACGTCAAGGGCAATAGTTAAAAGAAAAAAAGCTTTTAAAACAAACAAAAGCTATATAATCTATTATAAGATAGATAATATATGATAGTCAGGTGATAGATAAACAGATAATCAGTTAACAAGAGTAAATACTCAAACCCTGACCTAATTTCACTCCAGTGATAGTATGTTGCCTCCAACTCAGTGGTACCATGAATAATGCCAAGATGAATGTCTTCATACATGTCAGCTTGTAATTTTGCTGAATTAAAAATATACACACACATGTACACACTCAGGGGTTGAATTTTTTTAGCAATTATGCAAGCTTATTAAACTCGTGCTTATGTATATTTTTCCATATAAATCTTTCTCCAATGAGGCAATTACCTCAGCTCACTCCTACCACCCATCTTCTATTCTATGTCACCCTCTCCTCTTCCTTCTCCTCCTGCATTCCCATCTGCTCTAACATTGCAAGGGATTTCACCTGTAGATACATGAGCACTTCAGCTTACACATCCAAACTCCATCCACAATTCCTACTTACAGCTGCCCCTTGGCCACCCATCCAGTCTAGAGCTGTGTACACCAGAAGCACAATCTGATATCGGAGGACAAAGCCAGTGTGGCCCTGGAAAACAAATGGCTTGGGGACATTTGGATAGAAAACTCTGGGGTCCTGGTGCCTGAAATATGGCCTAGAAGTAAGGGGGACAGAGGGCACTTGTAAAAGCTCTTGATGAGGAAATCCTCTTCGGTCCCATACTCCCTTCCCTGTATTGAGGGCAGAGCCAGAAGACCAGAATTGAGCACTATAAAGCATAAGTTGCTTCCTGATTGGGTCTCAAGTGTGTCTGACTAGAGTTAAGAATATGTCAATGACATAGTAGTCATCCATCCATTAGAAGCAATGAACTAAAAGTCTATGCTACCCCATTAATCTATCCTGTATAATGGGGTTGGATGAGAAGAGTACAGAACAGAATGAGATTTATTGAAAAGAAACAAGTTATTTAAATTTAAAACATATAAAAACAACATTGTTGGGGCACCTGGGTAGCTCAGTCGGTTAAGCATCTGCCTTCACTCAGGTCATGATCCCAAGGTCCTAGGATAGAGCCCGCATCGGGTTCCCTGCTCAGTGGGGAGTCTGCTTCTCCCTCTCCCTCTGTCTCTCCACCCACCCCCTGGCTTGTGCTCTCTCTCTCACTCACTCTCTCAAGTAAATAAATAAAATCTTAAAAAAAAAAACTGTTTTAAAAAAATACATACATGCCTAACAATGTATCAAATATATTAGTGTGGGTACCTATGAAGGTGGAGGGAATAGAGCACAGATTAGGATTAGGGGAAGAACAAATAGGGGTGCCTAGGTAGCTCAGTCAGTTAAACGTCTGCCTTCAGCTCAGGTTATGATCCTAGGGTCCTGGAATTGAGCCCCACATCAGGCTCCCTGCTCAGGGAGGAGCCTGCTTCTTTCTCTCCCTCTGCCTACCACTCCCCCTGCTTGTGCGCTCTCTCTCTGTCAAATAAATAAATAAAATGTGTTTTTTTTTTTTAAAGGGAAGAACAAATACTGTACATCCTGAACTGAGGAGCATGTTTAATTCAACTTTTTACTTTTGTGTTAATAAAATAATAGAAATAAAATGTTTTAAAATAAATAAAAAACAAAACACTAGAACCCTTTGCTTCAAACTTCTTATATCTTGCATAAATCTCACCCTTCTTACCTCTATCTATTCAATGAGCTCCCCGTGTTTGAAATATGCTTCTTCATCTTTGCCTTTGTCCGTGGATACACTGTTCAGTTTTAGCCCAGACAAGTCTCCATTCATACTCTTTCTCTTCCAAAAATCGTACCCAGACAATTCTGACTTCCTTTCATGACACAACATAACCCATTTCATCTTAATATACTGTAGCATCCATTATATATCACCTGTGTTTCTCTGGTTTTTGTTTGCATAAGTATTCTTTTGGTACTGTCATATGCTCCTCAAAAGTTACTTATTCATTGATCATTCATTCATTCAACAAATACTTATTGAGAGCTAACTAGGCTCAAATGATTTGGAAAACTTTGGGAAAAGATAAGGGATAATCCTCATGGATTAATGAGCTCACAGTCTAGAGAAAAACTCAGACAAAATGTGATAAAAAGATTGACTTTATCATAGGGTGGTATGCATGCTAAAGTATATTTTGTGAATATTATATTATGTTCTCTAATAATTATGAATATTTTACATAAGCTATGTAATGATTAATATCAACTATTGATATTAATAATATTATACCATGTTTTACACTAATATACACCAATATTATAGCAATAATGTTAATGGTAATATTAATAATATCATACCATGTTACTTAATAATAAATTTAACCAAACAAGTCATGATGCAAACCCTGCAGAAATTACTGCTTATTTCACTGGCTTCTCTGAAATCTTCACATTATTGCTTCCTTCATTATTGCAAATAATCAGAAGTTGACTATTTATCAATTAGCCCAAAATTCATAAGGTAATCTCTGGTTGTGATTTATACTGTTGTCAGAATATGCAAGGAATAAATATGCCTACAATTTTGTTTCTATGACTTGCAAATATATTTCTGTATTTATGGTTCAAGCTTTGCTGATTACTTACAAGGTAGGTGACAGCAATCTTAGGAGATATAAATCCCTAGTCTCTCAAGGGCAGGATCAAAGCTGCATTACCAGTAATCTCCAATCAGCCATTTTTTTCCAATTTGCAAAAGGAGTCCAAAATTTATCAATACTCCTGCATTAATGAGACAACTGTCACTATAAAATGATAAACGTAAAGGGTGTGTTTTAGGAAAGTGTTAGCAAATATTCAGTGACCAATTTACCTAGGTACTCCTATGCTTCAGTTCTTCTTTAATAACTAATTTTAGCAGTGTGAAGTAAACATTTCCTGATATATCCTGTAGTGATTGCCTCTGACCTACTCTCTGGGTTTTTCATTTTAAGTAACATTTTATTTATTTCTCCAATCTATTCTTCCCTATTTCTGGAATAGCTATTAGTTTCTTATTAGTTTCAGCCTCTTTTTTCTCTCTCTTAACCATATGTAAGTATGGATTCTTAAATTCCATATGAATTTCATTCTATGCCATATTCTGGATATGCAGAAATGGGAAGTACCTGCAGTATTTTCAAACTCAGGTCACTGAGTTTTCCTCAGTATCTTTAAGATATCTTTGGTTTCTCCAATAACTCCCATTACTCAACATTCACTCATTCAGTAAGCAAACTAGGGCCAGCATCATGGGTGTGTGACCAGCGTGAGATGTACATCATTCCATGCTTTGGCGGGCCTTGCACTTGGTTTAATGCTGTTGTTGTCTTGAAATTCCTAAGATGGAGCCCTGCATTTTCATGTTGCGTTGAGCTCCCAAAACTAGGTAGCCTGTCTAAAGCTATAGATTGTACAAAGTAAGTATAGATGAATAATGGAAGGATACACATTAAATGTTAACCATAGTTATCCTTAGATGGTGGTATTAAAAATAATTTTCATTTTCTTTTCCTCTTTCTTCATTTTTAAATTTTCCTGATTTTTAGAGGTAAAGAAGGCTAAAAGAATCCCAGAAGTCCCTTGGGATTCAACAAGTAGAAGTTATGAGACAGTCCTTTTGGGCTAAAGGATTTTGATCTGCAATAGACAAGATATTTTCATTTATAAGGTATAGACTATTTTACATTCAACAGAACTTCACAGCAAATGAAATAGAGTTTATAATTAAGTAAGTAGAATCCAAAGCTATTGGTCCCCCCACAAAATTTCCTGAAAATTTTGAGTTCTCATAATGGCACTGGGTCACTGCATATAACTTCATTCTATCCTATTTTCCCTGAACACCCTCTGTTTTCCTGTATTTGTCCCTACTTCACACTTTCATGATTTTTTAAAAAAACTTAATTCTAAAAACTAGAAGAAAATTGACAAGGAAAAAAATATTTACAATTACTTGGAGAATTGTGTAGTGTTGAGTTTTGAGTGTGTAGGAAACAAAATTGGTTTGCAACATCTAATGGATTTCATTTTCATTGCCAATGTACAATAACTGTATTTCTCCCCAAGAAGGATGAGATTCAAGAATTACTTTAAAAGAAGATAAAGGAGGAGGAGGAGAAGAGGGAGGAGAAAAAGAAGAAAGAAATTTTTGTTCTGCTCTTGTCTTTGTCTATTCAAATTATTGTAGTTTTTTCTTCAAATTTTTACTTAAATTCTAGTTAGTTATCATATAGTGTGACATTGCTTTCAGGAAAACAATTTAGTGATTCATCACTTACATATAACACCAAGTGCTTATCTTAACAAGTGCCCTCCTTAATACCCATCACCCATTTAGCCCATCCCCCACCCAACTCCCCTCCATCAACCCTCAGTTTGTTCTCTGTAGTTAAGAGTCTTTTATGGTTTGCTTCCATCTCTCTTTCTCTCTCTCTTTTTTTTTTTCCCTTCCCTCATGTTCATCTGTTTTGTTTCTTAAATTCCACAGATGAGTGAAATCATGTATTTGTTTGTTTTTCTTTTAAAGTGAACTCTATCCCCAACGTGGGGCTTGAACTCAGACCCTGAGATCAAGAGTTGCATACTCTAAGGACTGAGCCAGCCAGACACCCATTTTAGTCTTTTAAGGGTGAATATGCTCACTTTCATTTTTCCGTATGAGTTGAAATTAATTTATCTTGAAGCCAAGAAATAAAACAAAATAAGAAGTATGAGAGCAAATTTGCAATACCCCCTTCAATGTTTCATTGGAACACTATGTATAAGACAGAAGTCTAAGGGGGGGAATTATATAACTTCACATTCAGTTTCTAGAAATAGTCATCCACCAGGATATTGAGAAAAATTGTTTTACCGTTCTTGGAGTTAGGAGTAAGGGATTAAAAAGTCAGCATACTCGGTGTTTTAAAAATGCAGCCACTGGTGCCAGAGTGTTGAGGTCAAATCCATAATTGAGTGGCTTTTGGCCAATAACTTAACCCTTTCTTTCAGCTTCATTTTTCTCATTTGTAATATGGGAATGAAAACAGAGTAGTTAGAATCATCCTTGGCACACTGTTAAGCTCTTCAAAAGTGTGAGCAATTATTATTATGTATTTTATTTTCATTTAAAATTACTCTATTCATTAAATTATAAAAACTCGTCTCCTAAAGAAGGTACTTGAAGAAAAGATTAAAAAAAATTATGTCATTAAGCTTAGGGCAAAAGGAACAATAATATCCTAAAATACTGGGATGTGAAAAACTCACATTCAATCTTTTATTTTTTTTTAAAGATTTTATTTATTTATTTCACAGAGAGAGATAACGAGAGCAGGAACACAAGCAGGGGGAGTGGGAGAGGGAGAAGCAGGCTTCCCGCGGAGCAGGGAGCCCGATGCGGGGCTCGATCCCAGGACCCTGAGATCATGACCTGAGCCGAAGGCAGACGCTTAACGACTGAGCCACACAGGCACCCCTCAATCTTTTATAATTGCGGCAATCTCTCAGTAAATAAACATATACACTAATTATAATAATTTTTCACATTTATTCCTGTGCAGGATTATTTATCCCTTCATTCCTGGAAGTTGCTGGTCCCAGGACTTATATGAAGTGTAAGTACCTGAATAACATAATGGGAGAATATAATTGATGCTGTCATTTATTTCTCCAATATCCCCCAGGAATAAAGGATTATTCCCTTGGCTGCTGGGAGTACTGCTGGTAAAACACTCTCAGCTATCTGCCCTCTTCTATGACTGCCTGGGCTGAAGAGAATAGACCTGCCCAAGCCCAGGCTTCCTTGGGGGACAGCCACATCCAATGACTAATGGATATGAGTGTTTAAATGCCTGGCACCCTTTCCTCCACACAGACATTTTAGATGTCTGTGGAACTTCTAAGTAGGATGGAGTTAAATGTGTGTTTTTTTTTTTCCTGTGTGGTGGGGGAAAGCCAAGAGAGTTGCACTTGGCAATCATGAGTATGGGGAGAGAGTTTCAATGAAAGAAGACAGGCTTTTGGGGTGCCTGGGTGGTTCTGTTGGATGAATGTCCAACTCTTGATCTCAGTTCAGGTCTTGATCTCAGGGTCATGACTTCAAGTTCCATGATGGGCTCCACCCCATGGAGCCTCCTTAAAAAAACAAAAATAAAAAAGTTAAGAGAAGACAGGATTTTAAGAGAATTAACAGATAATATAAGGAAATTAGGGGGAACTAGAAGAATGCCTTCCTGTCTCTTGGAATTTGGAAGAATGATAAAGCCACAGTAGTGCTGTCTATATACAGTTAGTGCAGGCTGCTGTAACCAATTCCTACAGACTAGGTTCTTAAACAATAGATATGTATTTCTTAATGGTTCTGGAGGCTGGCAAGTCCAAGATAAGAGTGCCAATTAGATTTGGTGTCGGGGGAGAAACCTTTTCCTGGTTTACAGACAGCCACCTTCTGATCTCTTCCTCTGCTTATAGGGATGCTAATCTCATCTTGGGGGTTCCACCCTCATGACCTCATCTAAATATAATTACCTCCCAAAAGGCCCACCTTCAAATACCATTTCATTGACGATTAGAGTTTCAACATATGAATTGGTGGGGGGGCGGCAAAAATTCAGTCCATCATAGCAGATGTGAAAAATAAAGCCTTACCTTAATTGGGGAAAGTTAGTTTTCAGTTAAGACAAAGAAATGGCACCTGGGTGGCTCAGTCGGTTAAGCGTCTGCCTTTGGCTCAGGTCATGATCCCAAGGTCCTGGGAATCGAGTCCTACATCAGGCTCCCTGCTCAGTGGGGAGCCAGCTTCTCCCTCTCCTTCCTGCTCTCCTCTCTCCTATCTCTGTCACTATCTCTCTCTCTCAAAGAAATAAATAAAAATCTTTTTAAAAAAAGACAAAGAAATGGGGTAAACATTCCTTTTACAAAGTAAAGAGGCTAAGAATATTTATTGGAAATATAATAAGTATTTTAAGGAAAGGTAAAGGAAAAAGTTCAAAAAATAATAATATAAAAAAGGGCAAGCTGGGGCACCTGGGTGGCTCAGTTGATTAAGTGTCTGCCTTCAGCTCAGGTCATGATCTCAGGGTCCTGGATCCAGCCCCGCATCAGGCTCCCTGCTCAGTGGGTAACCTGCTTCTCCCTCTGCCTGTCACTCCTTCCATTCATGCTCTCTCCCGTGCACTCTCTCCTTCTCTCTCTCAAATAACTAAATAAAATCTTAAAAAATAAAAAGGGTAAGCCATCTAGGAAAGCAGCTGGATTGGGCTGAATAAAGCAGAGTAAATATGCAACCAAAGATCCCTATGAAGGGAAAATTATTGTGTGGCTTCTACAGTCTGCGGATCTTACAGATGTTGGAAGTAGGAAATTAAGTTTAAAGCATGCTTTTGGCTGCAATAACAGAATGCCCTGTCAAAATGATTCAAGAAAATCCATTTAGTTAGTTCACATAATTAGCATGATGACTTCATGATGTCAGAAGAACCTGAGCACTTTCTACATTTTGGCTTAACCTTTACCTGCAATTTACTCCAGCCACAGCATTATTTTTCCATAGTTGTTGCCTCATGGACAATGGAAGGCTGCAGCAGCTCTGTGACTCTCTACCCCAGATATGCCTTAGTAGACATCTTATATCCCATCCTCCAAAAGCAGACCAACAGTGAAACTGTAAAAGTGAGTATTTAAATATCTGGCAGACAATAAGAGGTCACAGTGGTTGAGTCAGCCAACAAGTATTGTTTGCACATTCCCCATGGATTCTCACAAATCACGGTCTCTAAAGAGACAGTGGCCATCACTATCCCCTTACTTTCTGGATAATCAGGGTGCAGGTGATGGAAACTGAGTGCTTGTTACCTTGCTGGGTATCTAGTTTAAGGGTAAAACAAACAAACAAAACCACATTTTTTTGTTGTTGTGATTGTCATTGTTTATAGAGGTATTATGAAAACAAATACTTTCTCATTTAAATCCAAATATCTGAACACTACATAAAATTCTGGGCAGAAAACAAGGCCATCTCTTGTTGAGTGAAAGGAGAACAGAATTAGGCTTTAAATTTAGAAGCTCATTTTTGGCTTTACAGTCTACTTGTAGTATGTCAATAATTGTCACTCAGTCTCCCTGAAACCCAACTTCCTTTGTGATACGGTGATAAAAATAATAGCATGAATAGCAGTTTACCTGAGAGGTTTGTTCCAAAGAGTAGTAAGATTATCTTTAAAAGGCTCTGAGCTGCTTGAAGAGCACTGCTTCTGGATTACTTCTCTTCTTCTTTTTTCATCCCTAGAATTTCTTCATTCTCTGAAGTGTGTGTAGACTTTGTCAGGTAAAATAATTTTAACCTGAGAGTGAATCCCAAAGTGAATTTTTATGGTTGCCTCAACTTTTAAAACATGTATATTTGATGTAGACATCTCTCAGGGAGGGATAAAAATCATACTACTTACCAGAATGATTGCTGAAATATGGTTCGTATTTTAAGCTAATAAGAAGCATTTATTTCTTTCCAAAATTGGCAATCTCAACTACTAATGGGAAAAAAAAAAAAGTTTAACTGTAATAAATGACTCATTTTTGCATGATACACTCTCTTCTCAAAAATCTCCCAGAAGCATATTTTAGGTAAAAAGAAAACAAAAAAACAGAGGCACCTGGCTGGCTCAGGTGTTTAAGTGTCCGACTCTTGGTTTCACCTCAGGTCATGATCTCATGGTCGTGGGATCGAGTGCTGCGTGGGCTCTGCACTCAGTGCAGAGTCTGCTTCAGATTCTCTCTCCCTCTCATATAAATCAATAAAATCTTAAAAAAAAAACGGAAAAAACATGAACAAACATAAAAACATTATGTTGTATTAGTTTTTTTCTTATCAGAAATATTAAAATGGTTGCATTAATCTTAGTATTTTACAAAGCACTTGTCAGATGTTTTCTCTTTTGTCACATGATGCACAAAACGTCATCATACAAGTCTTTTTAAGATGCTATTGCTAACATGCCTTTATAAACCTGTACAATGTACAGAGGGAAGAGGGACAAACATTGTTCTGCTTCTGTTACTATTCTTACTTTCCAATAAGTTAAATGATTTGCTAAAATCTTATTATGATGTTATATAATAGATCCAAAAAGAAAAAAGAAACTGTATCCCTCCTGAACCCTATCCTGCTATTGCATCTCTACTCACTTTTCCTTTAAGTGATAGGGTGTTGTCATTTAAGTGGCAATTTTGCTACACTGTGATCAGGCTCTCTGGGACTGAGAACCAGGTGTCCTCCATCAAGAGACCCTGAGCTCCTCACGATATCATTGTGTCTTATTCATGTCTGCATCTCTATTGTCTAGGGCAGTGTTTAGCACAATGCAATGAACTGTTTCCTTATTTAATAAATATGTAAGGACTACTAATATTATAAAAACCAGTAGAAAGACGCCGTTTTACTCTGGTTCTCAGCTCAATAAACAGACACTAACTGCAAGCACTTACATCTGGTAGGTTGTTTTCCAAACTCTCTGTACAACGTAAAGCAGATTCTCAATTTCTCTCAGCACAACTCTCATGTCTAAAAAGAAAAACATACAAAATTTTATTTTTTACTAGTAATGATGGAAAAAGTCAAAATAGGGTGAAGATATAAATAGCAAACAGGGAGTTCTGTGTATATCAAGAAACCCTCAGAGAACTGGTAAATGTCAACACTAAAAGATAAATGGTGCTTGACTTACACCTTTTTAACTCCCCTCCTGTTCTTCTGTTAACTGTCCTAGCCTCTCTTGCCTTAAATGTCAGTCAATCCAGTTTATCGCTTTCATTCTCTAGTCTATAATCCTGCATCTCATCACCTGCTCCAACTGTCCCTCGAGACCAATGAGAATTCGGGTATCCGGGAGATGCACGCCAATGTTCATGTACTGTTTAAATAATAAGAAACAGTATCTAGTGTAATAATTTCTGTTTTTTAAGGTAGACTCCTTAGACTTCAAAGAGATATGATGTGAAATGGGGCGGCAAGCAGTTAATGGCTGACACATGGCTCCACGTGAAAGGGGAAGGCATTAAAAAGAGTCTGTCGAATAAAACTAAAATTTATTGAGCACCAACCAAATGCCAGGCTCTTTACAAACGTCATCTCACTTAATTATTGCATAGCAATATATTGTAATATTTATCACCACTTCACACAGATGCACAGATGAAGCAACAGAGTTTCAGAAAGGTTAAAATAACTGCCTGAAGTCACAAGACTCAGGTCTTAACATAAATTTGCTTGGATCCAGATCTCTTCTCTCTCCAAGAAAATTACCCTGCTTCCAAAAGTTAATTCCTGAAGTTTCAATAATAATTTCTAAGTCACATTATAACCCAGTCCTGTGTTTATTTTGGGGAGACATAATGTAATTTCAACCCTATACAAAGGCAAAGCAAGCCACTTACTCCATTTGATTAAGGTTAATAAATACCATGCATTTATATTGTAAACATAAAGAGATGATAATATATATGCTGACACCACTGGTTGTCAAATAAATAGTTTGAAATTTAACATTTCAGAGGTATAATTTAAACAATTATACTCTTCTCTGGCCCAATTATTTGTTTTAGCGACCAGCACACTGCTGTGTCTTCCAGAAGATTATGAGCTGCAGATTCCAGGAAACTTGCTTAATTTATTATTTTGCCTCCACCTATTTCTGAATACAGTATCTGGAATGTAGCTGCTAATCAATAAATGAATAATGAAGAACCTAGTTTTCCATAGTTTTGTAACATATTCTATTTCTGCTCTAAAATCATTGGCCTTGCTGTCTCAAAAAACAACTTAGAAGTACTCTTCGAGAATTACAGGCTAAACATGACCTTTTCCTTCCTCACAAAGGACTAGTACATGACCATGAGGGGTTGGATTCAGAGAGAGGAAATAGGAGGAAAGAGAACAAGAACAAAGACCAAGGCCCACCCTTGTTAAAGTATTATTTCCACTCATATTTGAGGATTTCAGTCATGCTTTCCATTGAAAAACAAAATCATTTCCGTATTTCTTTATTGTAGAAGAGGACAAAAATAAGAAATATTTGTCCTTCTACATCCTTTTGATAGATGAAATAATACTTCTCACACATTTGACTTTGGCATCTGAAGTTGAGGATGAAGAGTTATATTTGCTGACCAAAAAAAATATGAAAAGGAACTACTCTCTAATGTTACCAAAAATATCATTTCTTACAGGACTAGCATCTATTCTGCATGGTTAGGGAAGGTCAAAGAACAAATTTTACCACACACCACTGCAAATATAGATTCTTTACAAATAGATGAGCCTATACACTCATTGGAAACATATGAATAATCTCAAAAATGAACCTCAAAGTAACCTCAACTGCCGGATTCACATAAAAGAGGTATCTTATTTGTGTTCAAAATGAGATTATATAACTTCAGTTGAGCACCCATCAACTAATCTGTGCCAAATAATTTCATGTAAAGTTCAATTGTAACAAATTACACTACAATCCCCAAATATGACTATTTTGTTTGCTAAAACGAAGCAAGAATATATAAGCTTATACAAGAATGTATAAGAAAATTATAGTTTAGCAAATATTTTGGAGCAATTTTATCACTTCAGATTGGATCCTGGTCCATATTTATATCCCATAAAGTCAGGAATAAATCTGTAATTAGATTACTAGAGTGAAGCCAGCCATAGAGAATGATTTGAACAGCATGGGGTTTATTTCTGCTTCTTTTTTTTTTTTAAGTTTCTTTTTTTTTAAGATTTTTTATTAAATTTATTTATTTGAAAGAGAGAGACAGAGATAGTGAGAGAGAGCACAGGCAGGGAGAAGAGGGAGAAGCAGGCTCCCGGCTGAGCAGGGAGCCCAATATGGGGCTCGATCCCAAGACCCTGGGATCATGACCCGAGCTGAAGGCAGATGCTAAACTGACTGAGCCACCCAGATGCCTCTTATTTCTGCTTCTATATAATCTAAAGATTTCACAAGTCAAGTTACTGTCAGGTATGGAATGTTAAGTGTGATCCTCTTTTGAATACTGGTCAATAGGTGAGATTTCCTAGCCAATGGAGACCAAATGTGTTTGCACAATTTAAAGCAATGATTCTCAAATTTAATCATGCATCAGAATCAGCCAAAAACCTTGTTAAAACACAGATAGCTAGACCCAACCTCTAGGGTTTCTACTAGTGTAGGGAGGAGCTGAGAATTGACATTTCTAACAAGTTTCCAGGTCATGATGATGGTGATGTTGGTATGAAGACCACCACTCATTTAAAGAAACATGTCTCAAGGTGCAGTCTATCCCCTGACTTCATCAGAATAATAAGGGGTGCTTACTAAGATAAAAGATTCCCAGATACCACACCAGATTTGCTACTTCAGAATATCCAGGATAGGACCCAGATGTCTGCATTTTTAACAAGAATTCCAGATAGTTCTGATGCACACTACAATTTGAGAACCTCTGTTCTTCTGTCCAAATCTGACATTTTGCTTGGGTTCTAACATACAATGTACTTTCAAGGCTCTGTGATTTATTTGGGGTTTCCTGTCATAAAATTGTTCTCTTCCTCTGCTTGACAATTTTTTTTTTTTATTCTTCAGGACCCAGGTCAAATATCCTTTCTTTCTAAGATGTGCCTTCCCTGTCAGGGAGATTGATTTCTCTATCAATTCTAGTATCGGTCACTGAATTGTATGTTCACGTGTTTCTTTCCACTGACAAAAGATGAAGTTCTAGACTGAGAAAGAGCATTGTATTTTTTCACTGAATTTTTCCTCATTAAGTGAGGGACACATTAGCCATCAGGAAAATATTGTTGACTCTGATGAAAATGAAGAGATATAAACTTGAAAACTCAATGAAACTGAACTTCACATTTTGCAGTATAGAAAGATTATAATGACTACACTATTTCCAATGAACATTTGAGAATTTTGTTTCAGTGAAAGTTGTTTTCAGAAGGTATTTTTAGGGCGCCTGGGTGGCTCAGACGGTTAAGCGTCTGCCTTCGGCTCAGGTCATGATCCCAGAGTCCTGGGATCGAGTCCCGCATCGGGCTCCCTGCTCCTTGGGAGCCTGCTTCTCCCTCTGCTTCTCTCTCTCTCTCTGTCTCTCATGAATAAATAAATATATTTAAAAAATCTTTAAAAAAAAAAAAAGAAGGTATTTTTAATGAATATACATGCACGAACACACATGCTTGTGCACTTTTTTTTTTTGACCTTTTCAAAACTTCTCATCGATTTTTAAGGATTTGGATTGTTTATTTAAAGAGTTTCTGCCCTCTTCATTTGCCAATTTTTCCCTTTTGTCTAATTGTAACAGCTGCTGCCTTAGGTAACATCTGTTCTCCATTAACTCCTCAGAAAGACATTTTTGAGAGGTCATGAGGATCAGAGCTGTGATACACCTAGAGACATGGCCTAAAAGACTTAATCAGTGGATTATGGTGTGATTTTGTATCCTAAAATGCTTTAGGTATTATGACATATCTACCATTCAAAAGAAGCCTATAAGGATTTCAAATATGATATGATCATTAACAGAGCAAAAATTTGAATAATGCCAAGTTCTTACCATTTCAATTTCATTTCTATTATAATAATGACTTGCTCAGTTGGTAATGATTGCTGTGGTTTCTTCCTTTCTTCTTTCCTCTTTGAGATGAGGAGCATCAGCAAAACAAAGTCAAGGATGAAAACATTAGAAAGAGAAGCAGAGAAGCTACTCCCTGATAATGAAAAAGGACACTCTGTCAGAGCTAGTATGGTACTGATCATTACAGATCTGAAATACAGTATTCTATGGATCCATTGTGACATTAATGATTCAGATACATTGGTTACAAAATGAGTGAATAAATATCAGCCACAGAAAACATGATAGATACATCTAAAATAAATCTGGTGTTCAAAAGTAAAGGAACTCCGAACTAAAATATGCACCAATATCAAAGCTTGTTTTTATTTGTTTAAACCCTCCCCAGTATTCATAATATGCTAGTGAAGTGATAAAAATCCACCTTTTGAATAAATTTGTACACTGAAGACTTTACTTATATTTTATTGAATTATTTCAATTCATCCCTAGCAGCTAACTTTGTGGGGAGGGGGCGCCATATCTGTTCATAAAATGAATTTGTAAAGGCAACACCCTGTAGATTTAAGACCTGAACCCATAATGGAAAACAAGAATTATTGTTCCTGACAAGTTTTATTAACTTCAGAATAGATGCATTCAGTGAGATGTCTCAGTTCTCTCTAGAGTTCCCTGTGGCATAATGATGCAGAAACATATCAAAGATATTTGTGAATCAAAAGAAAAGTAAAAATCAGGAAGTCCTGAAGATACAATTCATCTAAACAAGACTTTACTTCCCTATTCATTTCAGACATGCCTGAGTTGGTTTAGTATACTAAAGATACTATATATGGGTTATGAATATAAGCCTATATCAGATAAACTCTCCCTCACTCCCCAAATAAAGAGAAGCTGAGAACTAATGGGAAGAGGGTAGAATTTCAAACTTGGAAATGTGTCTTTAAGTCAGTTTTGTCACTTAGTAGCTATGTTCTGTGGACCAGACCCTTATTATTCTTTCACCATAGGTGGACACAGCATCCTAATTTTATGTGAGGCAAAGGAAATAATGTATAATAAAATATTTTATAAACTATAAGTAACTATATAAAGAAAGTATTAGTTGGTGAAAACTTTTAACAATTTACCATTGTACAAAAGAGGGCAGAGACAAAAGAATACATAATTTAAGATTCCTTTATATGAAATTCAATAATTGATCAGTAATTGATTGTGTGAGAAGTCAGAATAGTGGTTATTGAGGCACCTTCTTGTTTTTCCTAAGCTACTCAATAGCTTAAGGTGAATGGTTTACCAATATCAACAGTCTGTGATCTTCAACCCCCTCCCAGCCTCTACTGTTCCTCTGACATGAGATTAAAGGGAGCTTCAGAACTCTGCATGCTTCTGGAAAGACATCATGTACCCACCAGTATTTACAGGCTTGACATCCCTTTTCACTTTAATACTATCTGCATTAATATACTTGTTCTCTTTACAGCAACTTGAATTCATAACCACAAGATCAGTTCTTTCTGCTCATTCTTCAGCTCCCGCATGCAAATTCTAAGACTTCTCAAAGTCCACTTTTTTTCCCACTCTTTCCTAATTCCTGAATCCTTTCACTGTACTGTGATGGTGATTCACCAGCAAAATCCTGCCTTTCCTAAATCTTTATACATTCTTGCTCTAAAGGAAACCAGTTTCTCCCCTAAGGACACTGATTACTCTGTAGCCTCTTACATGGTGTCATATAATACAAAATTTGTCTAGTCTTTATCCCACATTCCTGGGACTAAGCTTCTAAACCCTGGGAATTTTCCTAAGTCATAGTGCCTTTTTTATTCATGGTGGGCCCCTGGGATTACATCTGAGTTTATTCTAAAGAAGTGACTCATGATGGATCCCTAGATTGTTTCAGATGGGGGTTGACCATGCAGGGAAGACCGACTATGTGATAGAGGATTGAAGTTTTGAGCCAGATAATATCAACCTGACCTAAGGAGAAGGGAAGGGAGCTGGAGACTGATTTCAGTTATATAGCCAATAATTAAACCAGTCATGTCTATGTAATAAAACCCCAATAAAATTGGATATCAGACCTCAGTTGAGCTTCCTGGTTGGTGAACACATCAATGTGCCTCCTGATTCCATGGGAGAAGACGTAAAAGCTTCGCAGTTGGGACCTCCAAAACCTCCCCCTATGTGTCTCTTTTTTTTGGCTGGTTCCTGATTTGTATTCTTACAATAAAACTGCAATTTAAGTCCAGGGCTTTCCTGAGTTCTGTGAGTTGTTCTAGCAAGTTATTGAACCTGAAGGGGTAAGAGAAAATCCTGAATTTGCATCATTTTTCAGAAGTATTGGTGACCTGGGGAACCCCAAACTTGTGGCTGGTGTCTGAAGAACAGCCTTGTGGAAGTCTTTGTTCTTAACCTGTGAAATCTATGCTACGAGTTAGCATGAGATTTGCATTGCAGATGCTGACAGTTTTCTCCAACTCTACAGGTGGGATAGGTATCCTGTGTGTCCTTTATTGTCCATTCAAGACCATTTTCAGTACCTCTTCCATCAAAACGAACATCTAGGTTATGAAAATAGAAGTATCAGTGTGTCTTACTATTAACATGACCCATAGATCTGTAGGTTACTCTGTTTCATTTCTTAGAGATTTTACTTCCTGGTTAACTGTTACTCTCTCCAACACTATATTCTTGATTATTTCAATATACAAATTGTTGATCTTTGCAATGTTCTGATCTCACAGTTCATTAAATGACTCGGCCCCATTAATATTGTTACACTATTGTCCCTCACCCTAGACATTCACCACCATGGTCATTTCTCAAACTTTGTCATTACCAGTAACTATAACCCCTCCATAATCTCAGATTCACACACCCACTCTGTGACCACAATCTTGTATCTTTCTAGTTCACTTCTTTTGGTGTCTGAACTTCAAAAATCCTTTGAAACAACTAAGACAATACTGACCAGATTTTTTTCATTTCCTATTACATTCATACTGTCATTTTCCTCACTTCAACACCTTTCCCCCATTCACATTCTTAGTTGATGACCTTACTTCTCATTTTACCAAGAATATCTAAGCAAGTATCTCTATTTTAAAATTATAAAAGTGAGTCATGAAAAGGTTAAATAAGTTTCTCATGGTAAACAGAACTTAACTCAAGTTCAGTGCACTTAATATTTGTGTTAGCCAGCTGCGGCCAAAATGATGCTATATAACAAATCACCCCAAATCTCAGTGATTTATTTTTTTTAAAAGTGGTTATTTTAATATTCCTGGGTATCTAGTTTTACTACAATTAAGCTAGTCTACGATGGGCTTGGTAGGCAACTCTGCCTCATGATGATTTATATCTGGACTTTTGGTTTGGTTCAATTTTGTTCTACTTGTGCTTGTTCTAGGGTCTGAGTTTTCTTTTTGGAGTCAGATGTTATGGATACTCTTTAGAAGTGGAGATAACGCCTGTTTTTAGATGATAAATCTCAGGAATGAAGAAAATTCTCAATTTTTTCTAAGATTACAGGAAAAAAAACTATATTCCCAGATTGAAATTGTCAAAATTCTGATTCTTTTTTTAAATTAAGTCCATGTGTTTTTTTGGTAAGATATTATTTATTTTAGAGAGAGAGAGAGAGTTCATGTTGGGGAGATGGGAACAGAAGTCAAGGGAAAGGGAAGAGAAAGAATCTCAAGCAGACTCTGTGCTGAGTGTGGAGCCTAATTTGGGGCTGATCCCATGACCCTGAGATTACAACGTGAGCTGAAACCAAGAGTCAGTCACTCAACCGACTGAACCACCCAGGCACCCCTCAAAATTCTGATTCTTAGCCTAGTAGTCTTCTGTGGATATAGTTAATTTATCATCTTTGAGTTTGTTAACAGCTTTACTGTTTCACATTGACACTATAAGCTAGTTGCAAAAAGAGAAAAACAACGACAGATGTTTTGCAATACTTCTGGAATTATACTTCTTCAACTCCTGTCTTCACAAATGTTTTTCATGAGGCCAAAAAAGTCATTTCATAAAAAAATGGTTTCACTTTTCCTCTCTGTCAAGGACAAAGGTGTAACAAGGTGGTGAGAAGATAATTTGATTACCAATTCTTTATGATGGGTTATGAGTTAATTTTTTATGACACAACTTGAGTTTTTTCACCCAGAAAGGCCAATGTGTAATATTTATCCCCCC
>NC_138370.1:136146992-136160538 GCF_054177405.1 Leptonychotes weddellii
TTTTTTTTTTTTTGGAAGAAGTTAAATGTTAGCTAGGAGGTTGCCTGGCTGGCTCAGTCTGCAGCTCTTGATCGCGGGGTTGTGAGTTCGAGCCCCACGTTGGGTGTAGAGATTACTTAAAAAATAAGATATTTTTTACATCAAAAACTAATGATGTAATGTATGGTGATTAACATAACATAATAAAATTTAAAAAATAGTAAGTTTTAGCAAATTAAAATATATCTAATGTATAAAATATTATAGTACCATTGGAAAAGACATTATCAAATACCAAAAAAATATTTAACAACATAATAAAATGATATGTCAAGGAAAAAAATTTAAAACAAGATACAAAACTATTATATGTAACTATATATAATTACATGTATGATCCCAAATCTGTGTTTTAAATGACCAAGCCAGGGACCTTGATCGAATTATATACCTCACTCTACATCAGTATCTTCTAAAAAATCAAGATTTTACATTTTACATGTAAAATAAAGATTTTTTATTTCATATCTCAAAAAACAAAAAAAAATAAATAAAATATTTTTTAAAAAATTAAAAAATAAATGTGAGCTAGGATTTATTAACACAAGATTTGGGATTATGTTACTTAGAATATATATTTTTTTAATTTTCTAGTACAGGACTAGCATAAAGAATTTTACTTCTATGTCATCACTCCTTACAAATGTTTTCCATTCTCTGTATCCCCACTGATACCTACTGCACCTTATTTCATTGGCTTCTACTGCATGACTCAATATGCTCTAAAGTTCAGTAGACTCAACACCATTCCCCCGTCTCCACTCTCAGCCCTGGAGCCCACCAGCTAGTGTCTCAGCAGCACCAGAGTAACCTGAGGGATGTGAGACAAAGTGTGATGCTATTTTTGCCCTTCCAGCTCATAACAACATTTCCTTTCACGGAGCTTCTTTACTTGATGGATATGACTTGACACAAGCAAGACATGGAAAGGGACTTGGGAATTTTCCTAAAGAGGTTATTGACTGCAAAAAATTCAAGATGTATTTACATTGACACGATGAAGGTTACTAGTCAATACCTGCTCTGCAGCTATTGAAGCAGCTTTTTCTCAGTAGAAGATTTAGATTTACATTGGGAAAATTAGAAAATTGCATAATTTCTTGTTGCGGCATATGCTCAGAATATTCTGAATATTTGAACAATTTTGGAATTCCACATATCTAAGTAACGATTAAATCCTTCCCCTGTTTTTCAAAATTTAGAGTGTTTATTTGACTACATATAATTTTCTGGCTCAAAAACGTGAATTCCTGTTCATTTTTACAAAACAGGGAAATTCTTGGAGTTTTTCAACATGATAGAACAAATACTTAAGTATTTAAAAAATAGCTATATACATGTCTGTGCATTTTTCCAAATCATTTATTTTATTTTTTCCAATTAGTACAAGAGTGCTCAGGAGCACAAATACAATTTACTGATCAACAACCTGCCCCTGTTAAAGTTATTCAACAGAATTACTCAAAAAGAGAAACACAGAGAAACTAAAAACAATAACAATAACAAAAAACCCTATGTGATTATTTTGCCCAAGTGAAGCCACATGGACCATTTACCTACCAAGAACAAATTACAAAATGGTAATGAACTACAGTTCCTTCAAACGCCCACCAGAAATGCTGATCTTATGGATGGGCTATGTGGGGTTATGAGTACTCAGGATACACACTGCTAGAAAGGTGGTCTCTCTCTCTCTCCTTTTGTCCTCTCTTCACTCCTTTTCTTCCTGTATTTTTTTGTTGTTGTTGATTGATTTCTTATATTTATCTTTCATTCTGGTTGGAAATTTTTTTTTATTCTTATGTTAATCCCCATACATTACATCATTAGTTTTAGATGAAGTGTTCCATGATTCATTGTTTGTGCATAACACCCATTCTTCCTGTATTTTTCAGGTCTTTCCCCTTCTCTCCCCTATTTGCCTACATACCTATCTACAGAAATCTCCCTGTTAATTGAGAAAGCTAAAGACTATTAGTATTATTGTTTTCTTTCACTTGTGCAAGAAAGAGACATTAGAAAAAGAATCAGAGAACTCTTTACCAATTCTGTGATCATATGTAAATTATATTTATGTGTAATATGTAACCATTAACAACATAATAGAACTAATAATCTAATTTCAGAATTATAAAATATTCCTAAAAGTAAAGGAACTTCAAATTATAATAATGGTAGCTAACTTGATTAACTTACAAAATGCTATATGCACATTATCTATTTTAATGTACAAAAACTACTCTTGGAAATAACTACTATTCTTTTTTTTCACAACAGATGAGGATATAGAGAGAGGTTCTTGTCCAATGTTATATAGCTAAGAAGTATCAAAGCCTCTATACAGACCCAAAAGTCTATATCAGTGCACCCTTCGATACTATACATACTTCCCTTGAGGTATTACAGAGTAAGTATTTGGTGAGGAGGATTTAAAAAGTAATGTCCCATATACCTCACTGAACTTCATGAAAATGTTTTCTTAAATGTAGAAACATTCAAAATGATTAGTTTTACAATCTATGATACTTCTTTATAATTAAAATCCTTTTAAAACAATCAAGTAAAAATCATTCCTACTTTAAAATTCTATCTTCACAACACAACACTAATTTGCTATTGTTAAATTCTATATTTGGGAATCATTGAAAGTGATGGCTATTTTGTTGGTCAGAACATATAATTGAAGTAAGTGTTCCAAAAAATATTGAAGACCATAGTTATACATGCCAGAGATTGCAAGAATTTTGAAAATTGCCAAAGGTGTCCCAGGATTAATGTCTATCATTTCCTGCCAGACTCCTTAGTCTTGTAACCACTCCTGTTCTCACCAATGGGGTCACTTAAGCCCTGTCTGAAAGTCCTGCTCTAATCTTTACTTGTAACTGGTCCTAAACTTAGGTATTAGTTCTAAAATGTTAACATTTGGCCATATTTGATTCATTTCTTTATTTTTATGAAATATTTAAAAATATCACCAAACTCCCTCGTAACCCTATCCTATTCCTTTCTCTCCCAACCTAGGGGTAAACTACGTCTTAAGATGGGTATAAATTTGTATTTTTAATATATTTTGATACATATGTGTCTTATTTTATAAGAATATTTTAGATATTAAAAAGAAACATAAATGCTATTAAGCCTACATATTCTCCTGCAACTTGCATGTTACACTCAATGTTCTATTTGTAGAATTGAACAGTTTATACATTTAAGTTTAATTTATCTTTATTTTAGATCATTGTGTTGTTATACCATAGGTTGAAGCAACCTAAATGTCCATTGATGGGGTGAATAGAAGAAAGAAAATGTGGTACCTGCATACAACACAATGCTATTCAGCTTTTAAAAAGAAGGAAATCCTACCATTTACAGCAATGTGTATGAACCTGGAGGAATTTTGATGAGTGAAATAAGCCAGACACTTAAGGGAAATACTACGTGCTGTCACTTCTATGATGAATCTAAATAGTTGAACTCATAGAAGCAGAGTGTAATGGTGGATGCTGGGGACTGGGGGGAGGGGTGAGCAGGGAGGTATTAGTCAAAGGATACAAAGTTTTTGATATACAGCATGAATAAACCCTGGGGATCTACCACAGAGCATAGTGCCTATACTTTACAATACAGTATTGCATACTTAAAAATGTGCTAAGGGGCTAGATTCATTATCATCAATAAGAGGTCAGGAGGAAACATTTGGAGGTGATAGGTATATGGTGATGGTTTCATGGGTATATATGTATATATGTATCTCCAAACACATCAAGTTGTGTAAAGCTTTTTGCATAACAATAAATAAACAAGTAAACAAACAAACAAATACCTGATTATATGTTCCCTAGACAGCATTTCACATTTAACATAGCTAAAATTTTGATTTCTCTTCAAGCTCTTCCTCTAAAAGCCTATTTCTGTATCTTAGTACAAAGTATCATCAGCCCCTGAATTACGCAGGTGAAATATTTAGGCATCACCCGTGATTCTTCCATTTCTCTCACCAATAACCAATATATTAACAAGCTGTTGATGATCAACTTCCAAAGCAAATCCTAAACTTGTCCACTTTGTTTAAAGACTAGCTGAAGATGTCATCATCTATCATCTGGACTACTACAAAATTTTCGTAACTGATCTCCTTGCCACCATTCTTCTTCTAAAGTGTATACTCCAACTAATAGCTACAGTAATATTTTACAATACTAAGTCTGATTGTATCCTTCCACCAATGCCTTCCTATTTATTTAGAATTCATACCAGCTGCCCTACCATAGTTTAAAAAGACCCAATAACCTGGATGCTAACTGTTTTCCAGACCTCATTTGTACCTTTCTGCAACTATTGTAACATGCTCTAAACACACTGCTCCTGCCTACTAGGCCGGATCTCTGGGTCTTATTTCCAGCTAGACACAAGCTAAGACATTGGCATTGATGTTTCTTTCTTTTTTTTTTAAACAAGTGATGATGTACATATTTTATGAAGTAATTCAGTATTCCAAATATATACAAATCATTTTAATTTGGCCTGGAGTCATCTGTCCATTCTAACGCTCTTAGAAGTTAATTATTTTCAGACTTATTAGCAGTAAACTGACCATTACTACATATGAAGTATGATCAGTAATGCTAGCCTGCAGATAAATAGAGGTTTTCCTTTTGTTCCCCCCCCAGCAGAATGAAAGATATGAAATATAGCTAACATCCATGATAAATATGGATTGAGTACATGAGAAAAGAATGTTTTCTTTGATAGAAGCAAAAATAGTACAGAGTAAAGAAGGAATAACTATAAACATTCAACATTTCCCTTGCTAAAAAATAATAGCAAATTCACATTTATGATTTTATGTGGTTTGATAACAGATTTAGGTACTTTGTCATAATTCTGTGTTTCAGTCTAAAGAACTAAACTTCCATTCTCTTAAAGAGCTTAAAATTAAAACATGAATTTTATTGTTTAGGAAAGATTAATATTCTACTTTAAGAAGATTAAACTAATTTAATCAGACTAGTAAAAATGTATCTCCTTCAGGAATATGTTTCACTTTTTATTTATTATTTCACTTCTCCATTTTATACATATCTTCAGTGCGACAAGATAATATTTTATATTCAATGTTTTTGGATTCAAAAAGAGAAGCACTGGGGCGCCTGGGTGGCTCAGTTGGTTAAGCGACTGCCTTCGGCTCAGGTCATGATCCTGGAGTCCTGGGATCGAGTCCCACATCAGGCTCCCTGCTCGGCAGGGAGTCTGCTTCTCCCTCTGACCCTCCCCCCCTCATGCTCTCTCTCTCTCAAATAAATAAATAAAATCTTCAAAAAGAGAAGCACTGAAGTCTACATAATAGAATCTATAAACAAATCCTTATAAGTATAAAGGCTTTCTTGGTGATACATATTTAGAGGAGGTTCTGTCATTAGGAATCGATAGTGATGTGGTTTCTCTGAAATATAATTATTCATTGAAGTCAAGAAATAACAATGGAAAAAAGCTAATATAAAAGCAAAAGAATCATCAGAGAACATTTAACATATGAAATACATTATTTTAAGTAGAGCATTATTCTATTCATAGTTGTCAGCCAGTTGAAACTTAAAGGTGTGAAGTTGTAGACTCATTTCTGAAAAGTACTATAATCATTAAAGATTTATGCATATTCATGAGTTAGTATATTTCTGCTAATTCCAAAACTCTGCTCAAATCTTGAGTATCCTCCTTCTGATACTGTACCCAGAGCAGGTATAAAGAAGTACTAATGAGTAAAATGCCCCCTGCATGAGATAGAACTAAACTAAAAGCCTAGCTTTTTAATTTATAATTTTTTTAGCATACCAGGACATATCTATCCATTCACATCTAACCATCCATGTATGTATTTGTAAATTTTAGACATATAAAATTGCAACAGATTAACATTTGTTCTAGAACAGATTTATTCATCAAGTACTTTCATTTCCCTATTATAATGCCTGGTACCCAGTAAATATGAACAAGTTTTTGTTGACAAATGAATCAATAAATGGATAAATAAGTTAAAGCTAGGGTCTTGAATATTTTCTTTGATTTCCTCTTCAGTTATGTCTGCGAGTTAAATAATTTAACTAATTTTTTCCAGTGCCAATTAATTCAGCCACAATCATGTAATGTTATATAGACTCTGTGTTGGGGGAAAATTTCAATTTAAAGTCATCATTTAGGCTGATTCTTACTTGTTATATAGGGCCAAAATATTCAGAAGACTTCTGACCTCTAGCAATTTGGATGTAATGATCGGACTTGTCAGTAAGTATTTATTTGGTAGACAACATAATGTCATGGCTTTTATTTCAAAAATGATACTTAAAAACTTTTAAGTGTGAAAATACCATTCCTGGTAGACATAGCGGCAATGCCAAATATATTCTCTACCCTTTTACCCCAAATAACAGGGTACATTAAAATGAAATGAATTTCATTGAATATAGTCTGAGCTATATACTCCAACTAAAATTCAGCCTGGTTGAAGGAGCTAAATCAGGATTATCAATACTACACTTATTCTAGTCCATTTTTCAGGCCAACTTAAAAGGGTCTAATGCCAAACTTTCCATATTTCACATTTTACTAACAAATATATTCATGAAGTAATCTTGTTATTTGATACAAAAAGTATATTTATGAATTTCCCATACACCCACCTGAAAATAAAATATTTTATTCCATCATTTTCTCCACTCTGTCTTTCCTTGACAATACACATGTACTCCTCTTTCATGAGGTCATATTTTTAGCTCATTACTATTTTAGTTCATTACTACATCACTCATATGAAATTACTGATTCCTGATTAATATAGAAAACACCCAGAAAAATAGCTAATATATAAATATAATTAAATTAGCTTTTTATATTTTATCAAATTCTTGTATATTAATTTTCCTCATTTAATTTCTATTAAATGTAAGCTTGTCCTCCCTAGATAAAACTCTTGAAGCTATTCAAGGTACCTAAATAAATTTTACATATTTCTGGTAAAATAATGATAAGCACTCCTAGGGAATTATTATTTTCATTTTTTAAAGAGTATTACTAATATATAGTTCTGTTATGAATAAGACCCAACTATATCATGGGAGGTTGGAGGGTGGGATACCAAATACGTTAACTTGGTTCTATTAATATTTCTATATTACATGTCCTTTAACTTATAATTAATTATGTTTTTATGTGCATAAGTTAGAAAATGCATAAAATAAAAGTACAAGAAAACATACAAAATCGTTTATAATCCCAATGCCCGGTGTCAGAGTTTACTTTTGGAATATTTCTTTCCAATTTTTTTTTTCTTTGAATTGTATATTTCTTTATTTTTGAATCAATATATACATACATACTTCTAGAAAAGCTAAATATAGATTAAATGCCAATCAAGTATAATCAATATTAATACTTTTTGTAAAATTTTATGATATAACCTCATAAGTGTAGAATTACAAGAATATCACAAAGAAATGTATAGCCTTTACCTAGACTGACCAATTGTAATAATTTTGCCTGTTCACTTTAGTACTACCCCTCCTATTGTTCTCCCCACCTTTCTCATTCTCTTACTCTCTTGATAGATAGATGATAGATAGATAGATGATAGATAGATATACAGATATAGGTATATAGATATACATAATTTTCTTATTGAACCCTTTGAGAATAAGTTAGGTTATCATACCCCTTTACCTTAAATAGTTCAGTGTTTCATTCCTGAGAACAACAGAATTCTATGACATAGTTGTAATGCAATTATTAAAATCAAAATTTATTATTAATAAGGTGTTATTACCTAAAATATAATATATATTTACATATTATAAGTTGTCTCACTAATGTCCTTTGTAACTATTTCCTTTCCCTGTCTAGAATCAAATCAAACAGCTCTTTGCATTTGGTCTTTATTTCTGTTTAGTCAGTTAATTCCAGCTTAAGTTTCATCTCGGGTTTATCTCAATGGGCTGCTTTCCTTTCAAATATGACCCTCGGTTTTTCCTTTTATTCATATCTCAAGGAAACATTTATTGTAAGCCGGGCATCTTGGATGGTATATTACAGCGACTTTGTATTCTATTATTAGCCACACAAGAGTTTTATTTTTTGGTCTTGAAGGCATTAACTTGGCTCAGTTCAACTCTGTTTTCCAGGGGCCAATACACCCTAGATCTACCCCACGTTCAAGCCTCAATAACCCTTTCATTTTAATAGAAACTGTGACTTACTTCTAATCAATAGAACATGGCAAAGGAGATGGGATATCACTCCCCTGATTTTGTTACATTAGATGGCAAAGTGATAGGGTGCCACTCCCATTATCATATTAAATTATACTCTGCCTTTACAAACTAGAGAGACCCTCTCCTGCTGATCTGAGAAAGCAAAACTGTCTTATTGTAATTCTGCCAACAGACAGTGATTTTAAAGATGATTCTAGAAAAAGAAAAAAAAAAGAAAAAGAAGATGATTCTGATCTTCAAATGAGACTCTGGCCCCAGCTGACTTCTTGATCACAGCCTTGTGGGACCCTAAGCAAAGGATCAAGCTAAGATGTGTGTAGTCTCTTGAGTTATGGAAACTGTGAGATAATAAATATGTTATGGTAATCAACTAAATTTTTTGGCAATTTGTTATGCATACACAGAAAACTAATACACTTTCCTGTGGTGGGCCACAAGGTCACAGTCAGTCTCCACTTATTTCCTCAACCTACTGACTGCTGGCACCTTCCATCAGAATTTTTGGAATCTCCTATTCACATGCAAGTTCTGGGACCAGCCAAGACCTTGGGCTTTCTTTCCTAGAAGATTCTGGTGCTCCTTTCTTTCCAGGATTTCCCCTTTCCTCTTCAGATTCTTTGGCAATCCTATATTCAGGCCACTGACTTCTCAGTGAAAACCATATCATTTGGCATGATTTCAGTTGCCTTTCCATGAAAAGCTAAACGAATGCAAATCTTTCCTGGTCCATTGTCCTTATTTTAATAGTGATGGACTCTCTCCCTCTCTTGTTTCTGTCCATTTTTCTTTAAGATTTACTTATTTATTTGAGAGAGAGAGTATGCACACAGTAGTGGGGTAGGGGCAGAGGGAGAGAATCTTAGGAAGATTCTCTGAGTGCAGAGCCTAACACACTGGATCATACGACCCATGAGATCATGACCTGGGCCAAAACCAAGAGTCGAATGCTTAACTGACTGAGTGACCCAGGTGCCCCTGTCTACTTTTAATAGCTCTCCAGTGCATCCAAATAGTTGAATTAAAAAAAAAAAACTGTCCAAAGTTTATATTTTTTATCTGAAGAAATTTTAGCCTCAAACAAGCTATTCTACATTTCCAAAAGTCAATAATCATCATTAATATTCTGATGGATATGTTTCCATTCTTTTTCCAAACATACATATTGTGAAATAAGTCAATTTAAGTAATCTGAAATTTTGAACATTCATCAGTTCAAACACTTTCTGGAAAAAGGAAAAGGCACATCAAAATGAACTCTATTAAGTGGAAATAAAGATAAAATAGAATCAGGCCTCCTGTTTCTAGTAAAAACACACAGATGAAAATCACCCAAGTAATGGATTTGCCACCCTGAAGTAAGGCAAGAAGAGATCTAATTGTGAATACCAACCTTAAATATTTTTTGAAGAAAATTTTCTTGCTGAATAAATGTGTGTGTGTGGTGGGGGGGGTGGTAAGCAACTACCCAGAAGACAGTATTCTCATTCCAAAGATTTCCAGAGAAGGAAGCAGCAACAGAAATTACTGTGTTATTTGTAGGTATGTGGCTTTGAAAATCAGGAGATCTAACTTGCTATGGAAGAATATGTAGAGAAGTGTTTGAAATAAGATCAGTAGAATGTTCAAGACTTTGCTTAGAGACATTCTTTTTATAAATATGAATACCTTATAAAATAAAATAGAGGATTCAAAGACCAGTTAGAAGGAATATAGATAGTATGGTGCCTTTAAGAGGGGCTCAAGAATTAAATTTTCTACCTTTACTACCTATGTGATATTGAGGAAGTTATTACTTCTGAACTTCCCACGCTGAACTTCAGTTGACTTATCTGACAAATGGAATTGATTTATCTGAAAAATGGAGTAAGTAAAAATGTCTGCATCAGTAATCAGTGCAAAGCATCAAGTGCTATGTCTACAAGTAGTAAATGCTCAGTAAGGGCTGGTTTTAACAATGCTCTGTTGCCGCTTAGAGCTAAGTGAACATTCTCCTTGGTGCATAGTGTTTTGTCTAGATCTTCAATAACAAGGTTTCAATTGGCTTTTTGATCCAATTCACCATTTTCGTGGCGCTTTCCTCTATTTACATTTCCCTTGGGAAACTCATAGAATTGTTAATACACAACTAAACCCAAATTCCAGTTTATACCAGATATTCATATGTGGACTTCTGGACTGATTAAGCAATATTTTTCATTGCTCTAAATCTTGGGATTTCCTTTTAATCACAATTAAAAGGAAATTGCTGGGGGCGCCTGGGAGACTCAGTGGGTTAAGCCTCGGACTTGTGATTTCTGCTCAGGTCCTGACTTCATGCGTCGTGAGATCAAGCCCCGTGTGGAGCTCCATGCTCAGGGGGAGTCCGCTTGAGATTCTCTCTCTCCCTCTGCTCCTCCCCACATTTGCAGGAAGGTATGTGTGTGCTCTCTCTTTCTCTAAAATAAATAAATAGATCTTCCAAAATAAAAAGAAATTTCTGCCAAGACTTTGGTGATTTTTTAGTTTTAGATTATAATATTTTTCCAGTAAGTTTTCCCCCTTCTTTCTATATCTTTAAATAAAAAAATATAACATGATTAATTATTTCAGAAGACCAATCCACAAAAGTGAACAACTTTCATTAATGTGAACTAGGCAGAAATGTTATTTGAATAACTGGCAGTTTAAATAAATACAATGAGTGAACTTGCTTTTCATAGATATAGTAAAAGTTTTTACTTTTGATGTCTTTATACATTATTAAGAAAAATGGAAAGGGAGAAAGAATAAAAAACTTGTTTGTTTATACACATCACATATTTAGTAAAGCCAGCTGTGTACAATACAGTATAGACCCTTGGCACAAATAAAATGGCTTGGGGAGCAATCAAATTCTGGATATCATATCTAAATACATAAAATATATAAATAGCATATTTCTTACATATATGCCTTTATTATAATCTAAAAATCCAGAGAAGTAATTGAGTGAACATTGTATTTATAAATTGGCATATGTTTAGAAAAGAAGCTTTTCTGAAACTAAAGACTTCCGTAACAGTGTTTGAAACATCATTACCAAAGTTTTCCCTAAAATGTGTAAGTGGAGTCATTAATGGGGACAATGGAGAAATATGTGCATACAGGCACATGCCTGCACGCATAGGGATATAAATCAGTAATACTTTCCAGGCTTGCTTCTTATTGGATAGAAATATTTTAAAGATTTTATTTATTTATTTATTTATTCATTCATTCATTCATTTAGAAAGTGCATGAGCAGGGCAGAAGGAGAGGGAGAGAATCTCAAGCGGACTCCATGCTGAGAACAGAGTCCAATGCAGGGTCCATCTCAACAACCCTGAGACCATGACCTGAGTGAAATCAAGAGTAGGGACACTTACATGACTGAGACACCCATGCACACCTGGAGTAGAAATATTTTAAAAGTATTAACCATTGAATATCCCTAATCCAAAAATAGATCAGTGTAATGTGAATAGACAGAGGACCCAGAATCCTCAAATCAGTTTCATGATACAGGCCCACATTGCAACTACAAAGATGGAATAAGATTTGACACCCTTAGTTTTCCATCAGGAGTCATTGTAGCTTTAGGTGTTAGAGGCTACAATTTCCTATGGTGTCCTTATTTTGTCTCTTCTGTTGACTTTTCTTTTTAAGATTTATTTATTTATTTTTAGAGAGTAAGAGTTGTGGGGGGTGGAGAGGAGCAGAGGGAAAGAATTTCAAGCAGACTCCCTGCTGAGTGTGGAGCCCAATGTGGGGCTCAATCTCATAACCCTGAGATGATGACCTGAGCCAAAATCAAGAGTAGGGTGCTCAACCAACAGAACCGCCCAGGAGCCTTCTCCTGTTGCCTTTGGGTTTCTATAGAGCCTGCTTCCTAAATAGGATTTGAGCCTTGCAATTCTTTCCAGATAGAGTCTTATTATATAAAGCCCTATTAATGTCCTGTGAAAATAGGGGAGAAAGAGCTGTGTTCTCTAATTCTATAATTAGGTATCAGTCTTTTAGTGACTTTGTGCCCCTGAGCTATGATCTTTACCAGTACTTTTCAGCCTTTTATTTATTTATTTTCAATTCTTAGCCTAGAGAGGACTGGCGTTCTCCATGTCAAAGGCTAGAAGAGGTTTGAGTTAGTTATTTCTCTTCCCTCATACAGATTAGGCTCCAGTAAAACAGCAGGCCTTTGTTAAGAACAGAGTGCTCTGGGAATATTTCAAAATGGTTGATTTTCCCTTCCCTTTAAGGAAGCATGAGGGGAATTTTCTCTGATCTTTGCCCTGAGAACTTGGTAGGACCTCTAGAGCTAAAACTCACAAAATCCTCCCCAAAGGGTGAGGTCTTGAGAGTTTTTATTTCTCAAACTAGTCCAGTTTCAGGCCCAGCAATGAATTACTTACTCTTTGAGTGTCCCTACCTGATGCTGCGGTTCTGCTCCCCGTGAGTGGGGATCTTCTGTATGCCTCTCTTTCCAGTTTTAAGGTGGTGGTTTGCCCTATGAACCTCAATTCTCTGATTAAACTAAGAAGAGGTGTTGGCTTTCAGTTTGTTCCGCTCTTCTCCTATTGTGAGGATAGGAGTGATGACTTCCAAGCTCTTTATATGTGGGGCTGGAAACCTGAAATCCAAATGTCTATAAAGGACCATCAAATCTTCTGATTTTGAAGACAAGCCCACATCAGTGTCCTAGAACTCCAATACTGTAGCCACTACCCACATGTGCCTATTGAGCCCTTGAATTTTGGCTAGTTCATACTGAGATGAGCTGTAAGTACAAAATATACACAGGATTCGAATATTTAGTATAAAGCAAAAGAATGGAAAATATCTCATTGATAATTTTACATTAATTATATGATGAAATGGTAATATTTAGATATATTGGATTAAATAAAATAAGTTGTGAAAATTAACTTCCTTTTGACTATTTTTTAACTAGAAAATTTAAAGTTTATAGATGTGGCTCACATTTTATTCAGATGGTCCACATCTAAAAAATAAGGAGAGATTATAGTGTATTATTGGCAAAGACTGGGAAGGATTCCCTTCTCCTTGCCATCTGAAATTAATTATAGGGTTCTATTGCTGGAGTGGTGGGGTGTGGGAGGCATGGGGTGGCTGGGTGATAGATATTGGGGAGGGTATGTGCTATGGTGAGCTCTGTGAATTGTGTAAGACTGTTGAATCACAGACCTGTACCTCTGAAACAAATAATACATTATATGTTAAAAAAAAAAAAA
>NC_138370.1:136160638-136178665 GCF_054177405.1 Leptonychotes weddellii
ACAAACAATGAGTCATGGAACACTACATCAAAAACTAATGATGTAATGTATGGTGATTAACATAACATAATAAAAAAAAAGGCCCTGAAACAAAATATATATAGGGTTCTATTTAGAGAAGAGAAGATGTGACAAGTTTAAAATTCCAAAAGACAGGTATCAGCCATAGGGTATTATAAAAACAAAGTTCACTGTCCATAAGTGACCACAAATAAAGGGTCATTGCCAGGTGACAAATGGTGAGGAGAACCTGCTGCTGCATAGGCAGGACATCCACAGATCCACGAGCACATCTATCCATTGTTATTTCCACTCTTATTAGACCTGGGCTTCCAAAAGCTTACTAAACCCTACTATAAGGCCATTTTCCCAGATAAAAGTAATGAAGACAGGTGACCATCTGGCCTGGCAACAGTAAGAGCATAATACGATAAAAACACATGCTTTGGTAAACATAGGAGTTAAAAGGGACCAATCACAGCTGTATTTGCAAGGTCTAAATTGGTCTTATTTATATAATATTGACTATAGCTTCCATGAGGATAACAGCTTTTCTTTTTTTTTTTTAACCACTATTGAGTACTTAGAAGATAACATTACACATATTAGATACTCAACAAATACTTACGACTTTTTCTTGTTGGGTTTATTTCATTTCTACCTCTATGGACCCTCTTTCTGCCTTCTAGAGGCAGATAAAATGGTTCCTATTACATCTTAACTTAGATTAAGAGGCTCTACATCTAAAGTACAATTCAGTTTTCAAATTTTGATCTGAATATTCTTACTTTTCTGATATTCACCTTTTTCCCCCAGCCAATAAGATAGTACTATTATTTAGGGTATCTATGACCATGTAAGATATGGCCCTAAAAGAATTATCAAATGTAACATTAATTAATTAATTTGAGTCATATAATTTTTCAGGTAATATTAGAAGTCTTAACTATTAGAGGAATGACCAATGTACCCTGAACAAAGGGAGACATTTTTTTTTTTAAGATTTTATTTATTTATTTGAGACAGAGAGAATGAGAGACAGAGAGCATGAGAGGGAGGAGGGTCAGAGGGAGAAGCAGTCTCCCTGCCGAGCAGGGAGCCCGATGCAGGACTCGATCCCGGGACTCCAGGATCATGACCTGAGCCAAAGGCAGTCGCTTAACCAACTGAGCCACCCAGGCGCCCCCAAAGGGAGACATTTTTAATGAACCTGCATTAAACAGGATTCAAGCCCTGCCAAGCTGAGCCATTAAATGTAGCCACTCTAGACTGGTGTTGCACAAAAAATTAACACCAGTAAGTGGGGCAGCTAATAATATAAATTGAGTTGGGAGAACAAAAGTGAACTGAATCTGTGACTAATCTATTGAGTGGTGTTATATAGTGTTTATTAGATGTACTATAAATGGTACTATTTTGCAAAAGAGGGAATATTCTTTCTTTCTAGGTCCCAAATATGCAATTAATTGGGCCAATCCAGGTCATCCAGCATCATAAGAATTAAAATTAACAATTAATTGGAGCTATAAAATAAAATAAAAATAAAGTTCTTATTTTGTGGCCTTTATTTCCCATATCCCCATTTAGCTAATGTTCAGACCCACCCAGTCTTTTTTTGTTTTATTGTTTTATGGAGTTAATTCATACATCTGATTAAAGGTTTTATTTTTAATTTTCATCTTTTTTAGTGTTTTATTAGTCATGAATTCCTATGTTTTTTTTTTTTGTTTTGTTTTTTTTATTTATTTGAGACAGAGAGAATGAGAGAGAGAGAGCACATGAGAGGGGGGAGGGTCAGAGGGAGAAACAGACTCCCCGCCGAGCCAGGAGCCCGATGCGGGACTCGATCCAGGGACTCCAGGATCATGACCTGAGCCAAAGGCAGTTGCTTAACCAACTGAGCCACCCAGGCGCCCCATGAATTCCTATGTTTTAATTTAATCAATGTGTGCTGTCATCAATTTATATTCTCATATTATGTAAAGAAATATAAATATGGTGATCTTGTTGAAAAAATATTTATTTGATTTGTCTTTTTTCCCAGTTCATGGTCATCTTTCATGTGAACCATATAATTTTGGTTATGATCAAGCAAATTATCTCTCCCTCATTACTTCCTCCCCTGTGTCATAAAAAAGTTTCAGGTCTTTGTATTTGGATTTTTCAGTCATTTCATGGTGGATGCAGTAAAATAAATTTGGGGGTTTGGGCCATTCATTAACTATACTGCTACCTGTAATTTATCAGTTTACTTGGTTCTGTCTGCCATCAAGATATAAGGCTGGGAAAATAGCATAGAGAAAATAGTTACTGAGAAATAAATGGCCTGTGAGAGACCTGTCAGTCTCTAGTGTGTGGGGCAGAGGGCAGAAAGTGACCTTGGTCAAAGCTTTTGTTTGCATCCCTATGGCCAGGCAGTTTAGGAACTGCAGGAATCATGTTCCTGACTCATAGCTTCACCCACCTCCCAACTTCATTCTTATTCTTTTAGTCATGACTCCATAGAAAGTGCTCCTGGCCTCAGACTAGGATTACTCTTTTGCTCTACTGGGAAAACTTTCTTTATTCACGTGAGGCTCTTTCTCCTTCGTTCCTTCCTTCCTTCCTTCTTTCCTTCCTTCCTTCCTTCCTTCCTCCCTTCCTTCCTTCCTTTCTTTTCTTCCTTCTTTTCTTTTCTTCCCTCCTTCCTTCCTTCAGCAGGGAGGAAAATAATTTTTACTCTACCCTTCTAAGTTCTTGGCTGAGATGACCCTGTAATAAAAGATAGATTAATAGGACAAAAACAAACAAAAAAGATGTTTAATAACATGTATATTCCTGTATACATGGAAGACAACCAGGAAAACTAACTTCCCAAAATGGCCCAAGCCACCACCTTTAAGCATCTTAAAGAGATAGATCAGTAGGTCATATCTTGGAGATTCATCTATAAATTGTAGTTATTCCAAAAGGAGAAAACAAGGCAAGCGAATCAGATGAAATATCACTGTATAAATAGAAGTAAAATTTTCTGAGCTGAAAAAGAAACTAGCCTTGGAAACCATGGGTTCTCACCCTTTGGGAAGCAAAGTTAATCAGATGAAACCAGATATAACCTGATTCATGGATATATCCTTTGAGCATTCAACATATTCAAAGACACTGAAAACTTCCCCATGCAGCTAAGCTGAAAACAAAATTCCAAGAGTCACCTATTCTACCACCTTTTACTGAGCACCTTTGATATCCCAAGTCCTGGAGAGAGTGGTAAGACAGCCATGATTCCTCCTCTAACAGGCTTTTCAAAGCTACTGGAGGGAAGGGACAGGTACTCAGAGTGCAGCACAGTTATGGCTGATGTTGATCAAGCGCTTACTCTGGGTCAGCACTGTTCTGTGCACTTTAGGTATGTAATCCTCATGATCTATTTTATAAGAGAGGAGGCTAAAGTGCAAGAGGTGAAGAGACTTGCCAAAGTCACAGTTCTTAGGTGAGAGGAGCTGGGATTTGAGCACAGATTGTTTAGTTCCATCCTTCTAATTTTTTTCTACACATCTTAGAAAGGAAAGGAGTTTTAAATTGAGGCTAGGAAGTAAGTAGTAGGTGATGGGGCAGATGCAGGGGAAGGCAAACAGTAGCATTTCCTAGGTAGGCAAAATAACTTGTTTCACAGTCTCTGAAATAGGAGGAACTTAGGTTTGGGGAAATTTGAAAGAAGACTCACATGGGGAGTCTTCAAACTGTAAAAGAAAGAAATGAATGGGGCACATTTTTCTTTCTTGAGGATTTTAGACACTATCATGATGTAACTACTATATATATTAAATTTACTTCAAAAATCTCCCTGATTATAGTAAAACAGCTAGTTTCTCTCTTCCTTTCTCTCTCTCTCCCTCCCTCCTCTTCCCTCCTCTCTCTTCCCCATCCCTACCCTTACCCGTTCAACAGAAGTCTGATTGGTCCAACTGGCTCCTGGGTGGTTTCATTTAGATATCCCACAAGCACCTCATTATACCACAAACTCGATTTACTTCTAGTATTACCTATTATTTGAGTGAACGACTTAGCCTATCCAGAGGTCCCAGAAATACCTGTACACCTCAAACTCAACCTTGATTATCTTCATGACTTACCAAGCTCTTAGATCATCAATCATCAAATTCTACAAAGTCTACCCCTTAGACAGCTACTGAAATCATTCGGTGTTCCCATAAACCATGGCCAAAGACTAAAGTTCTGACACTCATCATTACTCATGTGGGTTTCTTTCAGGAAAACTCAAAACTACGGAGACTCTGAATGATCATTTCTTTCCTTTTGTCAGTGGCTGAGCTGAGCCGGGAGGAACTGAGATGCCAGGTGTCAGGGAAACCAATGAAAACCAAAACAAAAGTAACCAGGAAGCCTTTAGTCACTTACTGTGGTCGTATAAGTAAGCAGTTAAACTAGAGAAAGTATTGACTCCTCCAGCTCCATTTTCCCCCGTGGGACTGTAGCAGCAGAAGGGCTAGTGGATCAGCACAGATGTGGAGAATTGCCTCACTACCAGGGGCAATCGGAGGCTCCTGCAATTGAAGGACCTGTGGGCTGGGAGAGAGCAGCGGGGAAGGATTAGGAGTGAGTCAGAGTCTTCAAGTTTTCTCCCTTCCCCTGATACCAGGCCCTGAGGAAGGCCTCTTGCCAAGGCTAGGAACGTAGATATGCATACAAGCATGGCCCACCAGGGGGCCCGGGCCATGACTCCAACTCTTTTCAGAGACTGCCAGGAACTGGCTGTGCACAAATCCGGTGTGGGAAGGGCAGGTTTTCTCTGTGAGACCTGCCAGATAAATCCTTTTTAAATGCCTTTGGCTGGCCCTGAAAAACCATACAGAAGTCTATGTATTTTAGCCAGGTGCCAGCCTCCTCACCTTTTGAATTCACCTCTTACTGCAATCTTTTTCTTTGGACTACAGACACCTGCAACTCTCCACGCTTTTATGCTCTCATTCTGCTACTTCTGCCTTGTCCACGGATCTTAACCATTTTTGGTATATTTATCCCCTCCTCGTACTTCAGTCTAGATACGAAACCCATCCAGGAAGTCTCTCCAACTTGCTACGCAGATTTCTTCTAGCATTTTCAGCTAGGTCAATCATTGTGGTTCCCAACCATGCATGTACATCAAAAGTTTCTTATGATTATTTGAATCCTTGAATTAATGTTAAATATAAATATTATTTCAAATACAGTGCTTCCTAAATTTTCTTCAGTATTTACCTATGGCTTGAAAACAAAACACATTTTTAAAAAGTGGTATAGAATCTCTCCAAATAAAGTGTTTCTCTAAGAAAGAGATATTTTTCTGTCCTCTGGTTGAACAGATCTGTGACACAAGGATTCATTTTGGAACAATTATAATCATTAGAAAACTGCTTCTTATAGTGAACAGAAATCCACTATACTTTCGATCTTTGGTGCTCGTTCTGCTGTTTGATATTTAATCCTCTTCTTTGTTTTCCATAAAGGGTATTCAGGTAGTTTGAAAACAGATACTAATACCCCTAATAAGTATTCTCTCCTTCTTTAGCTATTCTTCAAATGTGAATGATTTTTAGATATTTTCCCACTCTGAACATTATCCTTTCTATGGGCTCCTATCTCTAAATATCCCTATAAAAATGTAATCCTATGAATGAACAAAATAAAACTGATGTAATCTTAGTTTAACACACTGGAGCTATATTAACTCCCTTGATCCTGTTACTTAATGCTTATCTGGATTTATTACATAGTCCTATAAATTACATTTCAAATATCTGAAAACTCCACATGTATGTTAATAGCTTCTTTCCCTTTAACACTACAGATAAGTGAACTATTAAAATATGTGTGCATATTTGAAGATATGAACTAGAAGTTTTTCTTTATCATTTTCAGCAATACTGAGACACATACTTAGACACTGAAGTTTTTTATCTCCTCTACTTACATTTCTCTATTAATATTTACCCTTTATCTCAATGTAATGTTGTGATATTATCAGTAAAGCATATCCTGTGTGGAGCATTCATTGGCATCTATTGGTGTCAGGCTGTACTTAATTGAACCCAGCCAGAGAAAAAGAAAGGCACATTCTGGGAGCTCAGAGTCTCTGTTACATAAGTTTCAAAAGGATGCAACTACAATCCCAAAGGGTGTAGTATTTCCATGAACCATCTCTAATAAAAATTATTTTTAAATAAGTATTTTAAAATCAGCCTTTTAAAAAACTTTATTCTAAAACACTATGTCTCTAATTTTATGATGGAATTCATTTGGAAACTGAATTTGCTTTACAGAAATTCTTGTTAAATATATTTTGATGGAATCCAATAAAGAGAAATCAATACTATATACACATATATTTTCAATACTATTTAGTCTACCTCTGGTCTATGAAATAGAGCTCATGTAAAAATCAATTTGGTCATTTCCAAGTAAGATTTAATATTCTGGTATGTCAAAAATGTTTTATTAGATCCAGCTATGGTTCATCTCTAACAAAATTATACATGAAGATTGAAGTCTCTTAGCTTGCAGAAGAGTTGTACAATCATTTGCAGAATGATTTAAGGGGAAACAATGAGCCTCTGTTGACAATGGCCTTTAAGGATATATATTTACTCTTAAGCCAGGATATATAAGTAATTTGATGAATGATTTATTTATTTTTTTTTAAGAAATAAGCTTGGAATATTGCTTCTGCAAAGAAATAACTAGAGAAGGTAGAGACACCTTGTGACCATGGTTCTATTTCAAAGGTCTCTGGATTGGAGGTCAGACTTTTCAACATAGTGGTTAAGGACCAAAGGCTCTGGAGACAGCTAGCTAGGTGCAGAGCTTGGCTTCACAGCTTAATAAATATGTTGCTTTTCCTCATATTTACAGTGATAATAACAATTGTATCCACCCAACAAATTTGTCAAGAAGGTAAAAAGAAACATCATATCTAAAATACCTACTGCAGAGGTGTCTGGGTGGCTCAGTCAGTTAAGCATCTGCCTTTGGTTCAGATCATGATCCTTGGGTCTTGGCATCGAGCCCTGCATTGGGTTCCCTGCTCAGTAGGGAGTCTGCTTCTCGCTCTTCCTCTCCCTCTGCCCCTCTCCACCTGCTCATGTTCTCTCTCTCTTTAAAAAAAATAAAATAAAATATCTACTACAATGTTTGGCACATAAGAATTACTCAATAAATAAAACCATTATTAGCTTTGTAAGGTTGCATAAGAAACAAAAGCCTCTTTTCCTTTTCTTACTATTTTGAAATATTGGTATTTTGCACTATCATAATTGTTTAGAAAACATTTTTAAACACTGGAACAATGAGATTTAAAGCTCAGCTCTTTGGAATAAACTTCCTAATATAGTGCCCACCATACAGAAGATATTAAATAAGTTTCTAATGAATGAAGGGAGAACTGGGCATTCTGAGGCATGACTTCCTCATACTTCCCACCCTAGGTTTCCAGAGGCACGCCTAATATCCTGTGCCCTGGAACACTTTTAGAATATTTGCACCAGATATTCCTTAAGTTTGGATCTCTTGTCTTAGGAGCAATTGTAGTAGGACTGGTAAGTGCTGGATTGTAGGATCCATTTATTAGGGAGACTTATCACACTCACAGGTGATAGCAGACGGCCCAATGCACGAGAAGCAAATTTAGTACCATGTCCCAGTGTGAGTACTTGAGATACCTTGATCTTAGCAGAAAGGCAAATTGTGGATTTGGGTGAATTCTAGAGCAGGGCTTAATCATCTACACAGGAAGCAGCATCATGGCGTGTGCTGGCCAGTGGCAGGACCGCAGACACATATGTGTTTGGGGAAGAAAGAATCGAAAGACCAGGCAAGACAGGAATTGGGTCTTAAAGAAATGGGATTTTAGATGGGTTACTAACACAGGGCCTTGGGTATAAGGAACCAGTTAGAAACCCCCCTACCATAACAAATTAGAGATGGGGTTTTAGGGGATGAGACAGAAACCATGTTTGAAGAATCGGGCCACAGGATGAAGGCTGACTTGCAGTCAAGTGTAATGTGATTCAGGGTGTTAGCATTAAGCAGCAGCTTTTTAAAATCCCTCTGCTGAAAGTTAAAATCCATCTTAAGAAGGAAGCAGAGCTGGATCTGTATGTAGGATTTAGAATCTCTTTGGGGGAAAGAAGTCTGCGGATCAGGCAGCACCCTAAAATTCTCCAACAGCATTTGTAATTAGACTTTAAAATATACTTCATTCTTTTTTTTTAATTTTGTTATGTTATGTTAATCACCATACATTACATCACTAGTTTTTGATGTAGCGTTCCGTGATTCGTTGTTTGCGTATAACACCCAGTGCTCCATTCAGTACGTGCCCTCTTTAATACCCATCACCAGGCTAACCAATCCCCCCACCCCCTCCCCTCTAGAACCCGCAGTTTGTTTCTCAGACTCCATAGTCTCTCATGGTTCATCTCCCCCTCCGATTTCCCCCTTTCATTCTTCCCTTCCTGCTATCTCCTTTTTTTTTAACATATAATGTATTATTTGTTTCAGGGGTACAGGTCTGTGATTCAACAGCCTTGCACACTTTATAGCGCTCCCCATAGTACATACCCTCCCCAATGTCTATCACCCAGCCACCCTATCCCTCCCACCCCCCACCACTCCAGCAACCCTCAGTTTGTTTCCTGAGATTAAAATATACTTCATTCTTATAGTAACAACAAGAATTTTGACATCTGTTGAAATACAGCTTATTACAATAGTGTTTTAACTCTGACCTGATGCAACAATTCTTTCTCTTAAAGTTTCCTGTTGTGTTTAGCATTTGCTAATGTATCCTCATCTATTCAAATATGTAAATACATGTAGGAATCTTTTTTCTTTTTTTTTGTCCCTCCCTGTTAGAATGTATTTGGAGACTGCACACAAAATCCTGGCAAATGACCACATTGCCTGAAATCTTTTCAAGTACAATTCGATATTCTCTAGACAGAGCAATGATCTGGGGCTGTGGATCACTTATTACCAATACAGACTCCATGAATTCTCTTAACCTCTGCCATATACTTGCCAAGTCTGCAACAATTCTGTGGCATTTTCTTGCCATATCTTCTATGATCATCTCTGGCACTGGACTTCCTGAACATTGCTCTAGTGTCTGGTAGTATGTGTGTAGTCTATGCAAGCACTTTCAGACTTATTTTTTGTCTTGTCCTTTGTCAGCAGCCCTGTCTTTGGTGGATCCTATTTCCAAGCATCTCTCCTACACACCTCTTCTCCTTTTCCAAGAAAGACTCAAATGTCCTAAGATATTGTGAGTTTACAAAGGCTGAATTAAGCTTAATTTCTAGCCTGCAATGTTGTGAGGAAGTTTCTTAGATTTTTACCACCAGAAATGCATGCTTCTGGCAACTTTTCTGAATACCCAAGGCTGCAACAATATAAACTTCCCAAACTGACAAGTATGATTTTAAATGACTTTTACTGTTTCTTTTTGATGATGAGTTGAACAACTTAGGTATCATGACGAAAGAAAATTCTTGAAGTAATTTAAGGAGATTAAGAATAAACTCATGCATTTTTGCATTAAAAACTCCTCTGAAGGCATTGATAGAAAATACAGATTTTACTGAAGCTTTCCTGGGGGTATGGATTAGGAATTAGATTTTTATATCATATAACAAAGTCTTCTTAATAATCTCTTTCAACCTCTCTCTGTACCCTTGTCATCCAAATCTCATTATCTGTATCCCCTACCCCCATCATTTCCTCTCTGGCCACTGAGCCTTTATTATTCAGAGCAACTTCCTTTTCTCTTGATTTTTCCTATTAGCATCTCCAGCTACCCTCCCTTTGATTAATCTCATTGTTCTCTATTTTTTTCTCAAATGTTTCAAGTAGAGGTAATAAACTTAAAAAAACTAATAATATTTTTATATTCTGCTAGTTATTTGATAGCAAGATCATGATCAGGTTCTTACCATTATAAGTATATGACTGATATAAGATCCTAAAATGTTACCCCTTTTTCCCAATACCATACAAGTACCATTTCCTGAGGTTCAAACAGAGGAAAAATTTTGAATGAATTTATGACTCAACTCAGCTCACCCTTTCTCTGTCAGTGAATCCAGACATTGGCAAGGGTAACTAGATGAAATACTAAGTCATTGGTGATGCTAATCCTATTTGAGGACTGAATTTGCTTGACAGGCCCTCAATGGGCATGTAAAAAAAATAAATCCCGTACTTTTTTTTTTTTTCTCCTCTAAATGCTTATTTTAAAAAGACTGAAAGCTTGGAAAGGTATTCTCAATGTGATTGTTCTTGTTAGTGTTCAAAGTAACCTATTCTCAGAAAAAAGTACCAGATTATATTATTGGTGTTTTGTAATATGTCATGAGCATGCCTCTATCACGTGACTGAAATCTTTCAAGGAACAATATCATTTTTTTTTTAAAGATTTTATTTATTTACTTGACAGAGAAAGACACAGCGAAAGAGGGAACACAAACGGGGAGTGGGAGAGGGAGAAGCAGACTCCCTACCGAGCAGGGAGCCCGATGCGGAACTCGATCCCGGGACTCCAGGATCATGACCTGAGCCGAAGGCAGTCGCTTAACCAACTGAGCCACCCAGGCGCCCAACAATGCCATTTTAAAGGGCCTCATTTATAAGAATCTTTTTCAAACACTTGACTACTTTAACACCTTTTTTTTTTTTTTTACATTTTTACTTTCATAACTTCAGGATCACATATACATAATTATTTACATAATTTGGGATTTCCTTATTGCCTATTTACAATGAATTTGGAATTTGACAAATATGTTTACAACAGATATTAGGACAGATGCATACAATTTAGCACCCTTAACATCAGAATCTGAACACATAAGTCAGAACTGGATGTTTAACATGATTGTTGAGTCTACAGACTTTTTTCTTTTTTTTTTAAAGATTTTATTTATTTATTTGAGAGGAGAGAGAGAGCACATGAGAGGGGGAAGGGTCAGAGGGAGAAGCAGACTCCCTGCAGAGCAGGGAGCCCGATGTGGGACTCGACCCCGGGACTCCAGGATCATGACCTGAGCCAAAGGCAGTCACTTAACCAACTGAGCCACCCAGGCACCCCAGACTTTTTTCTTAATCTTAACTTCTATTGTTAACATAATGAGGAGAGGATGATTGAAATCTGATAAATTACAAACTGCATCTAAGGTGCCTTATTTATTATGTCCCCCTGTAAAGAATTTCAGGTGTAAGTCATGGAGGTATTCCACAGAGATAACAGACTTAAATTTATGAGCAGTCTTTTTTTTCCCCAAAAACAAATTATCACACTTCTATAAGCATTTAATACTGATTGGAAAGTAGGTCAGGAAATCTCTGCCATATGTATAAATGTCCAAAACCTTTATTTATTTTATATATATATAAAATTTAATGTTACAATCCTTTCAGGTTCTTACTGAAACAGGAACAACATAGTAAGACCTCCTCAAATCAACCTATTTGTGCTATAATAAAATGAGACGAGTATATGTAATCTTGGATATGGATTCCAAATTTAGCCCTGAAAATGACATATTATGTAATAATGAACAAGGCTCTTGACCCAACTCTTCATAATATTGATGGGTTGGACTAGATTCTTCCTCTGTTTCCTTAAACACTTTCTTTTTTTTTTTTTTAACATTTTATTTATTCACAGAGAGAGAGAGAGCACAAGCAGGGGGAGTGGAAGAGGGAGAAGCAGACTGCCCGCTGAGCAGGGAGCCCAATGCCGGACTTGATCCCAGGACCCTGGGATTATGACCTGAGCTGAAGGCAGATGCTTAACTGACTGAGCCACCCAGGAGCCTCTAAACACTTTGATTCTATGTTCAAATAAAGAAGATAGAGGTATGTGGTTTAAAAAATGGCATTTAGAATTAAATACATGACCTTGGAACTATCACTGCTTCATTATTAGCTCAGGTATAATAGAGTTTAAAGATGAGAGCTCCATTGTCATTATTATATGATCACTTTAAGCTATATCCTTGTGTGATATATTAATCTGAATTTCCCATTTGAGTAAACTTCTATGGAGTATACTTAAGTGGGTTGGTGAAACTTAGGTTTTCTTCCCCAAGCAGTTAAAAATTTTGTAATTACTCAAATCTTGAGATTCTCATAAAACTTCTTAAAACTTTAGCATCTTAGCAACTTTTAAACTCTAATTTCATAATTAGTGAAGAAGCTTCTTAGCCCTAACAACTCCTATCTTACTCATATTTTTTATGCATAAAAAAATCATAAAGAAGAGAAAAACTAAAAATTATTCTCTTTTTTCTTCAAACAAGGAATGGTGATCTGGTTTGAACTGATGATCATCATGAACTGATAACCAAAAATAAGGGTCCTTTATAAAATTATAGATAAACTAGGAAATGTGCTAAGCAGGAAACAGTACAGTTTGCTTAATATAAGTCTAAGTTTGGCATTTAATATGTGAATAAACAGAATTTAAATAATGCTTTTGTCAAGACAAATAATGCCACTCTCTTTTATTTAATTATTTAAAAATATTTATCTCAATTAAAAAAGAAAGACATACAAACTCTTTGAAAGGTAAGGAACACAGGAGGAAGAAGGAGAAGTAGAAATCAATTCTGTAGGTGTTGATAATGGAGGCTAAAACAGATAAAAACAAAGGGAATCCTGTTCCTACAGAGCATCTCTACAAGTCAGGTGATTATTTACAACCTAATGTTAAGCCACATTAAAACATTTTAAAAATGGGGGCGCCTGGGTGGCTCAGTTGGTTAAGCGACTGCCTTCGGCTCAGGTCATGATCCTGGAGTCCCAGGATCGAGTCCCGCATCGGGCTCTCTGCTTGGCAGGGAGTCTGCTTCTCCCTCTGACCCTCCCCCCTCTCATGTGCTCTCTCTCTCTCATTCTCTCTCTCAAATAAATAAATAAAATCTTTAAAAAAAAAAAAACATTTTAAAAATGACTAGCTGATTCAGGAAGACATTTTTCTAAATTATGAACTGCAGTTGTTTACTGCCCCATTTCATTTTCTTCAGTATTTACCCACCCTAGTTTTGATAAATGAATTCACAATTGCCCATGTTCAAAACAAGTATTAAATAGAAAAGGACTAAGCCAGGACCTATGCAAAAATAACACAAAAGGAAAGATAGAATGGCCTAATCAAAGATAAAGAACAAACAATCTAAAAGTAATCACCCCAGAAAAACATTATATAACTAGGTATTTCCCTATATTTTGAAAGAAATCAAATAACTTGGAATATTTGGTATAAAACACTCACATAACGGGCATGTTTAAATAGTGGAAATAATGGTTAACTAGAGAAAAGATAGTTGTCTGAGGCCAGATTCCTTAGAAGGAAACAGTGAGAGACAAGTTCTATGCAAACAATTTATTAAGATAATTCCAGAAAAGAAGCTCAAGGAAAGTTCTCTGAAAAAAACAAAACAAAACAAACAAACAAAAACAAATGTGCACATAGAAACAAAAGGAAGAAACACAATAACAAGAGGAAGGGAGCAGAGAATCAGTAAAAGTGGTCCATGAACATCAATAGCATAGCATCCCTGAAATTGTCTTGGTCTGTATTCCCATAAAACAGACTGAGTCAAGGACTCAAGTGCAAATAGTCTCTTGGGATAGTGATCCCAGAAAAGACTGGTAAGAGACTGAAGTGAAACAGGGAAGGTAAGGAAGGAAATAGAGTGCTTTAGCAAGCAATTTTCCACTGTGGGCAACTAGAGATTAATCTTATCAATGTATGAAATACGGAGCTGCATCCTTAGAAACATTTGGTGTTTACGGTTTTTTTTCTTTTTAATTTGACCCATTCTCATGTGTGGTTATATACTATTGTGATTTCATATGTAAATCCTTAATAACTAAATACGTGTCCTATTTCTCTGGATGCTTTTAAGATTTATCTTTTTCTTCTCTGTGCGTCTGTGATGTGACTATTTGAATTTGTCCCACTTGAGTTTGTTTAGCTTGTTGGATTTGGATACTTTTACAAATATTAGCAATTTTGGTGCTTTGTGTTTTTTTTCTGAATCAACACTCTTCACTTTCAGGGATTCCACATCAGACTTATTAATATTGTTCCACATAATACTGAGCTCTATTAATATTCTCTCAATTATTTTTTAATCCCTTTTTAAATCTGAATTGGATCTGTTGTTTGTTTGTTTGTTTACATTGCAGCCTCCAACCTTCTGGTAATCCCATTTGTTTTTCATTCCAGAAACTGCACTATTAAATTCTTGAATTTCCATGTCCACTCCAGACATCTGAATAGATTTGATTTCCCATCTTTTTGCTTATCATGTGCATCTTTTACTTCATCACCTTCTACATATTTATGTTAGAGTTTTAAAATCCTTGTCTGCTAATTCTGACTTTTCAGTTATCTTGGGTTCTATTTCTATTGACCATTCCTCTTTTTAAATTGATTTTAGACCCATTTTTCTGCTTCTCTCATGTCATATACATATTAAAATTATATATAATATATGAAATATATTTTATGTGTTTATAAATATATATTTATTATATATACTTCATAATATGTGTGTATGTATATATATAATATTATTCTGAACTTTGGGGATATGTTGTGGGTAGTTTGTGTTCTCTAAAGACTGTTGAATTTCATTCTGGAGAGCACCTCACATCAAGAGGTAGTCATTGCTACCATTTCCTGAGTGTTTTGGAGTTTTTGAAGTTTCTCCTTTTTTCCCATTGCTTGTTTAGGATCAGGTTTTTTTGTTGTTGTTTTTTTTTAAATTTTTTTCATATTTGTGAAGTCATTTATCAATTATCCATTTTCATTTTTCAAAATATTTTACCGTTATCTCTTCATTCATTCCCTTTGAATGTATTCCATTTCATGTCATTTATATCTTTTATAGGAGACTTTGGCAGGGAATGAAAGGAAACACTTGTGTCCAATCTGTCATCTTTAAACAAATTCTTTAAACAAATTTAAAACACTCTACTTTTTTAAATTCACAACTTACTTCATTCACTGTACACTGATGGTATTTGGTTTCCCATCAGTCTCTACATTTTTAAGATTTTATGGCTTAAAATACCCATTTTCCTCTGGCTGGAACACATTTCCCCACCATCACTCCCTTCTCTGCTTATTGACATGTTATTCTTCCCTGATGGCTCTCTAAAATATTTCTTTCTCCTTGAAGCCTTCCCAGTTCCTACGAAATTAGAATTAAGTGGATTCCCAGAGACTAAACATATTTATATGTAACTTTATTTTATACTTTATTGCATTGTCTGCATTATGCTTCATATTTATCTCCTAAAACACATTGTAAGCTTCTTAAGCATAGGAATGATTTTGATCTCCCACAATTTTTCAGTCATGCTGAATAAATATCTTCAAATGTGTCACATTGTTAAAGAAATATTCTGACACTTGTTAAAATGGCAAGGAAGATTTTGTGCAAGACACTTGGAAGAGGGGTATCATAGTAGGGGAGAGTGATTGCGTGCAGAAATGCAACTAGGGATTTATAGCCAATGAACAGTGTGAGTGGTCAATGGATGGAAAATTACTAAGAAGAGATGTAGGGTGATTCTTGCTAGACTGTCCTAACAGAATTCTTGCTAAAGGCAGGCAAGGATTTGTACAACAAAGGTGAGGGAGATGAGGAAATTGATCAGATGCCAAGAGTGATTAGATACTAAGGGTAGGAAGATTCTTGCTAAAACTGGGCTAAGCAAGCCAAAGACAGGTACAGGGGTCAGGGTTCAGGCCTAATAGGAAAAAGAGCTCAGAGGAACTTGATTAAAGTTTGGTCAAGGAAAAGTCTTTGTCAGTATGCTCTTAGATTTACATTTCTTTGTAACATTGTGGACCCTCTGCATGAAATAGCTTCCCCACACCTCCACCCAGTATTTAGTATATCTTCTTGTTCTTATCCAAATATAATTTCCTAATATGGTATTTTTCATTAACTCCCTTGGAAATAATGAGATATAACTTAGTCTTATCTTCTCATAGTAATTTTTGCTTAGCCCATCATAGTACTTAACATAGGGTAATGTGCTTGAATCTTCTCCTACAGTAGACTCTACCTTTAAGCACCAGGAGGATGTCTTATTCAACATTTTAGTTCCCACAGTATAAGAATGTACACTGAAATGTTTGTTGAATTGAATTTCTCGACCTTTTACATTTGGATAACCCTCAAAAATCATCTGAAATTTTGGATGTTAGCCAGATGATCTGTGAAATTTGTCACTATCAGCTATAATTACACATTTATTTAGAAACATTCTTTGAATTTAAATGAATGTTTTGGACTAAAAATGATAATTATGATCAAGAGAAAGGTAAGGTCAATTCCTATTTGAAGGATAATGAATCTTGATTGTTATTTAAACATGCCGTTAACCTGTCCATTGCCATTTATATGTCATTCTTTATTTTACACTTAATTTGGTTTTATAAATATGGTTCATTTCAATGATGTTTTGAAAGAAATTTTCTTCAAAGTAGTTTTTGATGTGAGCAGAGCCTATCAATTGTAAGAAACACCATATATTATAGATTGTTCCTCTAGTTCCTCGATATTTCATGTATGTAGTATACAGATACAACTGTATCATTTTTTATTATGTATTACTATTAATTTTTAATATGTCTAATACACCCTTAGTTTCCCTTAATTTGCATATGTATTTCAGAGTAATTTTCTGGTTCCAGAGGATTCCGGACTTTATTACTTCTGAAATGGGCTAGTTGTTAAAAGCAAGGGGTGAGAGTACAGAAGCAAATTATCACATGAGATAAAAAATAATGCTACTGCTGTCCTCAAGTATGTAAGAAAAGCATAGAGTTTCTCTATTTAGTGACTAGAATCTGTAAACATACCAAGTTGGTTGGTTTTTTTTTAAAGATTTTATTTATTTATTTGAGAGGGCGAGAGTGCGAGCAGGGGTGGACACATATGTATTTACATAATGGTATATGTGTGTGTATATATATGTATATGCATATATATGAATATAGATACATAGACTCATTTTTCTAAACTAATGGTAAATTTACTGTGGGAATTACTGTTTAGTAGTAGTGATTGGAAATCTGAGACACAATGTGCACTCCTGAAATTCTGTTTCTTTACCAAGTTAATTAGTTTGATTAGATGCTGCAGTAAATAAAACAGAAAGTAGCCCAGTTTCCCTCTTCACATATGCATTTGCTCTTGCAGATGTACTAGGAAAGATATTCACTAAGTGGGAGGCGATATATATATATATTTATTTAAAATAGGCACATATAATAAATAGGCATTGATATGGCTAAATTCTTGGCTTCTATCTTAGCTAATTCCAAACTTGGAAACAGTATGCTAACAAAAATAACGGATATGTGCATGCCTACATATGGATGCTGTTTTATTATATATAAAACACTGCAAACCATTTTGAAGTGGATGAGGGCTAAAGGTTGAGTGGTTGTAATGAAGCAAAATTGCAGGTTCCCAAGGGCAGGGTGGAAAAGCAAATGAACTGTGCTTTTAGTTCCTTAGAAATTACTTTGGCAATTAAGAGGTATTCATATATGTGGTTTGACTGCAATCAGGGCACCCAGTGGAATACCCAGACATTTCTTAATGTATGTTGGCCATTATTTCAGCAATTATAAAAGAGATATAAATGCTAACATGCACATTTCCAGTAATATGGCTTTCAGTCCCCATACCATCATTGCAGAAATGTATTATGTGGCTTCTTTAAACCCAGCTTGTTCTGCAAGGTCAGTGCAACCAGCAATTCATTCCTTGCAGAGTAACCATTTTATTAGGTAGCGTGGAAGTCAGAGCTCCCTATTTCATTAAATGGCAATTAAGTAATTTAAAAATAATACTAAGCCTCTTAATCAGCTTGTTTTGTCATGTGTTCCACAAGGGACTTTGGCATTCTCCAACAATTAATAAGAAAAGTACTTCATGAATACAACCAATGCTTTTTTTTTTT